>NC_086128.1:5638235-5938235 GCF_963921235.1 Mobula hypostoma
CCAGAGAAAGTGGATCACCTGAGGACTGGGAGAAATTCAGAGTTCAGCAGAGGAGGACAAAGGGCTTAATTAGGAAGGGGAAAAAAGATTATGAGAGAAAACTGGCAGGGAACATACAAACTGACTGTAAAAGCTTTTATAGATATGTAAAAAGGAAAAGACTGGTAAAGACAAATGTAGGTCCCCTGCAGACAGAAACAGGTGAATTGATTATGGGGAGCAAGGACACGGCAGACCAATTGAATAATTACTTTGGTTCTGTCTTCACTAAGGAGGACATAAATAATCTTCCAGAAATAGTAGGGGACAGAGGGTCCAGTGAGATGGAGGAACTGAGCGAAATACATGTTAGTAGGGAAGTGGTGTTAGGTAAATTGAAGGGATTGAAGGCGAATAAATCCCTAGGGCCAGATGGTCTGCATCCTAGAGTGCTTAAGGAAGTAGCCCAAGAAATAGTGGATGCATTAGTGATAATTTTTCAAAACTCGTTAGATTCTGGACTAGTTCCTGAGGATTGGAGGGTGGCTAATGTAACCCGACTTTTTAAAAAAGGAGGGAGAGAGAAACCGGGGAATTATAGGCCGGTTAGCCTAACGTCGGTGGTGGGGAAACTGCTGGAGTCAGTTATCAAAGATGTGATAACAGCACATTTGGAAAGCGGTGAAATCATCGGACAAAGTCAGCATGGATTTGTGAAAGGAAAATCATGTCTGACGAATCTCATAGAATTTTTTGAGGATGTAACTAGTAGAGTGGATAGGGGAGAACCAGTGGATGTGGTATATTTGGATTTTCAAAAGGCTTTTGACAAGGTCCCAAACAGGAGATTAGTGTGCAAACTTAAAGCACACGGTATTGGGGGTAAGGTATTGATGTGGATGGAGAATTGGTTAGCAGACAGGAAGCAAAGAGTGGGAATAAACGGGACCTTTTCAGAATGGCAGGCGGTGACCAGTGGGGTACCGCAAGGCTCAGTGCTGGGACCCCAGTTGTTTACAATATATATTAATGACTTGGATGAGGGAATTAAATGCAGCATCTCCAAGTTTGCGGATGACACGAAGCTGGGTGGCAGTGTTAGCTGTGAGGAGGATGCTAAGAGGGTGCAGAGTGACTTGGATAGGTTGGGTGAGTGGGCAAATTCATGGCAGATGCAATTTAATGTGGATAAATGTGAAGTTATCCACTTTGGTGGCAAAAATAGGAAAACAGATTATTATCTGAATGGTGGCCGATTAGGAAAAGGGGAGGTGCAACGAGACGTGGGTGTTATTATACACCAGTCATTGAAAGTGGGCATGCAGGTACAGCAGGCGGTGAAAAAGGCGAATGGTATGCTGGCATTTATAGCAAGAGGATTCAAGTACAGGAGCAGGGAGGTACTACTGCAGTTGTACAAGGCCTTGGTGAGACCACACCTAGAGTATTGTGTGCAGTTTTGGTCCCCTAATCCGAGGAAAGACATCCTTGCCATAGAGGGAGTACAAAGAAGGTTCACCAGATTGATTCCTGGGATGGCAGGACTTTCATATGAAGAAAGACTGGATGAACTGGGCTTGTACTCGTTGGAATTTAGAAGATTGAGGGGGGATCTGATTGAAACGTATAAAATCCTAAAGGGATTGGACAGGCTAGATGCAGGAAGATTGTTCCCAATGTTGGGGAAGTCCAGAACAAGGGGTCACAGTTTGAGGATAAAGGGGAAGCCTTTTAGGACCGAGATTAGGAAAAACTTCTTCACACAGAGAGTGGTGAATCTGTGGAATTCTCTGCCACAGGAAACAGTTGAGGCCAGTTCATTGGCTATATTTAAGAGGGAGTTAGATATGGCCCTTGTGGCTACGGGGATCGGGGGTATGGAGGGAAGGCTGGGGCGGGGTTCTGAGTTGGATGATCAGCCATGATCATAATAAATGGCGGTGCAGGCTCGAAGGGCCGAATGGCCTACTCCTGCACCTATTTTCTATGTTTCTATGTTTCTATGTTTCTATGTTTAATTTTATCCTTAAGTTCCCTGGGGATCTGGAAATTAGAATCAGAATAAGAATCAGAATCAGGTTTATTATCACCAGCATGTGACGTGAAATTTGTTAAATTGCAGCAACAGTTTAATGCAATACATAATCTAGCAGAGAGAAGAAAAGGAAATAATAAATAAAATAAAACATAATACTAAATAAACAACTAAATCAATTACGTATATTGAATAGATTATTAAAAATGTGCAAAAACAGAAATACTGTATATTAAAAAAGTGAGGTAGTGTCCAAAGCTTCAATGTCCATTTAGGAATCAGATGGCAGAGGGGAAGAAGCTGTTCCTGAATTACTGAGTGTGTGCCTTCAGGCTTCTGTATCTCCTACCTGATGGCAACATTTCCTCTTGATCAGAAAGTCTTTGTCCTGAGCACTAACTAACTCTCATAAAATGTCCCCACTGCTGAGTCACTGACCTACTTTCATGTATTGAATCATAGAGAAATACAGCAGGGGTACAGGCCCTTCAGCCCAACGAGTCCATGCTGACCAAGTAGTTGCAACTAAGGTTCTATCTATATGGTGGGATAGACCTAAATAAACTGTGGTTTAATGCGGACAAAATTGTGGAAAATGACTGTAGTTTGCAAAAGCCTAACAACCTTCTGGAGGGAGAAATACAGACTCAGTACTAACCAGGCAAGGATTATTCTGTGGCTGTCTTCCCCAGCATCCACTGTCCATAGCATGGGAGAGATTTATTCTGTGCGTTGTCCTTCTCTCACCCACTGAGTCCATTACAAGTCAAATATACATTGTCCGGTGCGCAAAACTGACAACATGCTGGTATGGGAGGAACTTAGATAGTTCAAAGTTCAAAGTTAGTTTATTATCAAAGTACAGATATGTCACAATATACAACCCTGAGATTCATTTTCTTGTGTGCATATTCAATAAATCCATAATAGAATAATAACCATAGCAGATTTAGTGAAAGACCACACCAACTTAGTGTTCAATTAGTGTGCAAGGACAACAAACGGTTCAGATACAAAAATATTAATAATAAATAAGTAAGCAATAAATATTGAGAACATGAGATGAAGAGTCCTTGAACATGAGTCCATAGGTTGTGGGAACAGTTCAGTGATGGAGTGCATGTATAGGAATCTTGCAGGGGTACCCAACCTGGAGTCCACAGACCCCTCAGTTAATGGTAGGGGTCTGTGGTATAAAATGATTTGGAACCCCTAGAGGCAGCAGACATTTCTGTCTTTGCCTTTGATGGTGGTAGGGATTGTGGATTTGGGCGGTGCTGTTGGAGTAGCCTTGATGGGTAACTGTGTTGCGGTCTGCAGATGGCTTTCACCGCAGCACTCTGTGCTGATGGTGGTGGGAATGAGTTATTAGGCTGGTGGAACAGCTGCCAGTCAAGGGTAGTGAGACCGCAATGCATTGTTAAAAAGTTAAGTAACCATAAACATCTCTCTTTGGAAGATATTGCATTTATGCATGCAAGTTCCATTGTTAAAATGACAAGTCCCAATGTAAAAAAGTACTTAAGTACTCCAGAATCAGAATCAGGTTTATTATCACCGGCACGTGACGTGAAATTTGTTAACTTAGCAGCAGCAGTTCAATGCAATACATAATCCAGCAGGGGGAAAAAAAGTAAAATAAAAAAAAATAATAATAATAAATAAGTAAATCAATTACTGTATATTTATATTGAATAGATTATATTGAATAGATATGTGCAAAAACAGAAATACTGTATATTAAAAGAAGTGAGGTAGTGTCCAAAAATTCAATGTCCATTTAGGAATCGGATGGCAGAGGGGAAGAAGCTGTTCCTGAATCATTGAGTGTGTGTCTTCAGGCTTCTGTACCTCGTACCTGATGGTAACAGTGAGAAAAGGGCATGCCCTGGGTGCTGGAGGTTCTTAATAATTTACGCTGCCTTTCTGAGACACTGCTCCTGAAGATGTCCTGAGTACTTTGTAGGCTAGTGCCCAAGATGGAGCTGACTAGATTTACAACCTTCTGCAGCTTATTTCAGTCCTGTGCAGTAGCCCCTCCATACCAGACAGTGATGCAACCTGTCAGAATGCTCTCCACAGTACAACTATAGAAGTTTTTGAGTGTATTTGTTGACATGCCAAATCTCCTCAAACTCCTAATAAAGTATAGCTGCTGTCTTGCCTTCTTTATAACTACATCGATATGTTGGGACCAGAATCGGAATCAGAATCAGGTTTATTATCACCGGCATGTGACGTGAAATTTGTTAAATCCGGGTTAGATCCTCAGAGATCTTGACACCCGGGAACTTGAAAGTGCTCACTCTCTCCACTTCTGATCCCTCTATGAGGATTGGTATGTGTTCCTTTGTCTTACCCTTCCTGAAGTCCACAATCAGCTCTTCCATCTTACTGACGTTGAGTGCCAGGTTGTTGTTGTTGCGACACCACTCCACTAGTTGGCATATCTCACTCCTGTACGCCCTCTCATCACCATCTGAGATTCTACCAATAATGCTTGTATGAATAGCAATTTTATAGATGGTATTTGAAACATGCCTAGCCACACAGTCATGTGTATATCAAGAGTAGAGCAGTGGGCTATGCACACACCCCTGAGGTGCGCCAGTGTTGGTCGTCAGCGAGGAGGAGATGTTATCACTAATCCACACAGATTGTGGTCTTCCGGTTAGGAAGTCGAGGATCCAATTGCAGAGGGAGATACAGAGGCCCAGGTTCTGTAACTTCTCAATCAGGATTGTGGGAATGATAGTATTAAATGCTGAGCTATAGTCGATGAACAGCATCCTGACGTAGGTGTTTGTGTTGTCCAGGTGGTCTAAAGCCACGTGAAGAGCCATTGAGATTGCGTCTGCCGTTGACCTATTGTGGCGATAGGCAAATTGCAATGGGTCCAGGTCCTTGCTGAGGTAGGAGTTCAGTCTAGTCATGACCAACCTCCCAAAGCATTTCATCACTATAGATGTGAGTGCTACCGGGCGATAGTCATCAAGGCAGTTCACGTTATTCTTCTTAGGCACTGGTATAATTGTTGCCTTTTTGAAGCAAGTGGGAACTTCCACCCATAGCAGTGAGTGGTTGAAAATGTCCTTGAATACTCCCGCCATTTGGTTGGCACAGGTTTTCAAAGACTTACCAGGTATTCCATCGGGACCTTCTGCCTTGTGAGGGTTCAATCTCTTTAAAGACAGGCTAACATCGACCTCTGTGACAGAGATCACAGGGTCATCAAGTGCAGCAGGGATCTTTCAAAGTGAGCAGAGAAGGTGTTGAGTTCATCTGGTAATGAAGCATCGCTGCTATTCATGCTATTGGGTTTCGCTTTGTAGGAAGTAATGTTTTGCAAACCCTGCCAGAGTTGTCATACATCTGATGTCACCTCCAACCTTATTCGAAATTGTCTCTTCGCCCTTGAAGAAGGCCTCTGCCGATCATACCTGGTTTTCTGGTACAGGCCTGGGTTGCCAGACTTGAAAGCCACAGATCTGGCCTTCAGCAAACGACATACCTCCTGGTTCATCCACTTCCTGATGTTAAGGAACATCACCATCCTGCACGTGCCCTCTTCTCATTATTGCCGTTAGAGAGGAGGGAATGGAGTCTGAAGTGTCAAATAGTTTGGATATAGCCCAAGTGCGGGGCGGGAGTTGTGGGGAAAGAGGAAGGAGGGAGGGGGAGAAGAGGATGGGCGAGGGGGGGGGAAGAGAGAGAGTGAGAAAGGTAGAGGAGAGGAAGAGGTAGGGGAGAGTGTGGGGGGAGAGGGAGAGAGGGAGAGGGGAGGGAGAGAGAGCCACTGAAGTGGGTCAACAGTTCACTGACTTTAATGAGAACTGTTGCAGAGTTTAAAGGAAAAGAAAAATAATAAACACTAGGCCAATAGGACCATTAAGTAAAGCACTCAAGCTGAAAGTTAAGTGGCATTACTGTAGCTGGAAGCAATAACACCACTCCTTTACAGTGTCTATTGAAATGGTAGTCCTCTTTCCCAGACAAGGATGAGGGTAAGCAGGGAGCATAAATGTTGCTGTGCATTTGGTCAAGTCTTGACAAGGCTAGAATGAAAAGAAGAGAGTTAAGTGCCACTATAATGAAACACTAACTTGCTGGAATCTGCATACTTACAAGTGTGTTTGCCGAACCTATTCTGCAGCCCTGCTGCGTGGGCGCGTAGACCTCACAGCAGAGTCTGTGGTTGTGACATGAAGACCCACACTCAACATTTTGGGATCAGCTCTGTCTTCTCTGCCATTGGATTTCGGAATGGTCCAGTGAGAAGTTGAAAATGTCCTTGAGTACCCCCACTAGTTAGTTGGCACAGGTTTTCAGAGCCTTACCAGGTACTCTGTCGGGACCTTCTGCCTTGCGAGGGTTCACTCTCTTTAAAGACAGCCTAACATCGGCCTCTGAGACAGATCACAGGGTCATCAGGTGCAGCAGGGATCTTCACAGCTGTAGTTGTGTTCCCCCTTTCAAAGCGGGCAGAGAAGGTGTTGAGTTCATCTGGTAGTGAAGCATCGCTGCCATTCATACTACTGGGTTTCGCTTTGTAGAAAGTAATGTCTTGCAGACCCTGCCAGAGTTGCCATGCATCCGATGTCGCCTCTAACCTCGTTCAAAATTGATCAAACAGATCAATCTTCTGATCAAACAAAAATCCTGGGGATGGGATCAAATGTCCCTGGGGATGGCCTTCTCAAGTTGGAGACAAGCTTTGCTCTGCATTATTCACCTGCATCTTCTCCTACTGAAGGAAGGGAAAAGAATGGCAGGCAGTGTGTGAAATGGACAATTGACCCATCTCCTCACATTCTCTGCCCAGCACAGATAGTTCCTGTGGACCTTGCTCTGTCACCAACATAACTTTTATTTCCCTAAAGGAAAATCCAATAAAATTTGATGATTGCTCATTGAAAATAATTTCTACTATCTCTTCCCTCCTTTCGATGTGTGTGTGTGTGTGTGTGTGTGTGTGTTTGCATGGACATTGTTGCTTTCTTACAGATCTGTTGAAAGATATGCATGATGCTTCAAGTAAATGGAATCTCCAGATACTGGGATAAGAATGTTACCACACAGGTAGGACCGGCTGCCTTGTTCCCACTAATGAAGTCGTGCCTTTTGTGGTTCACAGGCAGGTGGATAACTGGAGGTGAACGAGGTCAGCCTGGCCTGGCTGGTGTGTTCCAAATTTGCCTCAGGGTCACTGGGTAAGATTGAGGGTCTCCAGATCGCAGCCAGGTCCCTGAGTTGAAAGCACAATATACTGTCAGGAAAGAGAGGCAGAGAAAATCTGATGTTTGAACTGTTTGTAACATTTAAAGTCATAGTGTGTCAGGAAGTTTATGTCTCATTCAGTCTGATCATTACCTCACAACAAATTGATGTGCTTGAAGGATACTGCGGTCAAGCATTAAGATGAAAAACATGCTTAACCCCAGAACAATGAAGGGCTTAATGCAGTTCACTTTGTTGTTTCTTGTTTGTACTTTATTTTTTGGGAGAGCTATAGCACTTGGGAGATTAAACTGAAACCATGCAGCCAGGGAAGGGTTGAGACGAGCATGATTCTGACCTGCCGGCATGAATGCCATGGATCTTCCTGCCTATGTTTGGTTGGGACAGTCCCAAAATACAAAACCCTGTCTTGGTTTGAGCTGGAAATCTGCAGAACATCAGATAGTTGTGTCGTCTGTCAGTCACAACGGGCAGAACTGCAATCAATGGATGCCACTGTGGACATTGGAAATAAATGCAGTTTTCATCCTCCAAGAGGGAAACGTGGAGCCTGTGAGGTGGAATAAGGCCAACACCAGAATACTTTGACAATTTACTAAGTCTTGCTTTAGTTGGTTATCAAGTTTTACAATACCTCGGCTCAGGACTTATCATGTAATCTTTTCTCCATTCACTGAAAGAACATAAGACCTTAAGATATAGGAGCAGAAATTAGGCCATTTGGCCCATCAGGTCTGCTCCACCATTCCATCATCACTGATCCAATTTTCCTCTCAGCCCCAATCTCCTGCCTTCTCCCCATATCTCTTCATGCCTTGACCAATCAAGAATCTACCAAACTCTGCCGTAAATATACATACAGACTTAGCCTCCACAGCTGCCTGTGGCAACAAATTCCACAGATTCACCACTCTCTGGCTAAAGAAATTCATCCTCACCTCCATTCTAAAAGGACATCCTTCTATTCCGAAGCTGTGGCCTCTGGTCTTAGACTCCCCCACCATAAGAAACATCGTCTGCACATCCACTCTATTGAGGCCTTTCACCATTCAATAGGTTTCAATGAGGTCACCCCTCATTCTTCTGAAATCTAATGAGTAAAAAGCACGAAGAAAATTTTGCCAGCAGATCCAGAAGTTCAGATGGGGAGGACACAGTTGGTAGGAGGCCCTATCATGGCTAGCAAGAGAGTAGAGCATCAAGAATCAGAGCATCAGGAGCGGGGTTTGACCTTCCATCTATGTTTGCATAGAGCATCGCTGTAGTGGCCACCAACTTTACCAAGACCTATATTTGACTTCCGTACTGGGGATCTTTATTTACAAAACCAACTTCCACGCCCCCCCCCCCCACCGCCGCCGCAAATGCGAGTTGGAGATTAGGCAGGGCTGAGGAGGCATTGGTATGGTTGAGCTCTGGGAGATTGGGGCCTCGAGGTAAAAAAAGGATGAGCAGAGTGGGATTCAGAGAATCCGGAGACTGGGGAATCAGATAGTCAGGCCAAGATCGTTGGGGGATGAGATTGGTATGTGGACGAGGTTGGTACTTTGGGGGTTCAGAGTAGGTTTTCAGTGGTTTTCCTGTCCGGTTTAGTGGTATGTAAACAGGGACGATCCTGGGAATGACCAGAGGTGACTGCTCTGGAAAATGAGGACTCATTTTCCAAGCAGCCCTGGAAGAGGTGCATACTATCATGGAGAATTACATTGCAGGAAGTATGCCTGACAGTGAAGTGAGACTCACATTGGCTAATAGCCAGCTCAGTTTCTGGAGTGATGCCTAATGACCTGCAAAATATCAACTGTGAAACTCTGAAATAAAGTTAATAAACAGCAAAATTAATCCCATCCCTCAGCAGTGTTCAGAAACAGTCAAAAATGTTCAAAACATTTCAAAACTTGTGTTCAGTTCTGGTCCTCATTATAGAAGCTTTAGAGTGGGTGTAGAGGAGATTTACTAGGATGCTGCCTGAACGAGAGAGCATGTCTTCTGAGCAATGGTAAAATGAACTGGAGTTTTTCTCTCTGGAATGAAGGAGGATGAGAGATGACTTGATAGAGGTGTATAAAATGATAAAGGACAGCTAGAACCTTTTTCCTTAGGGTTGAAATGGCTAATATGAGAGACTATAATTTAAAGGTGATTGGAGGAAATTATAGAGGGGATGACAGAGATGTTTTTTTTCACACAAGGTGGTAAGTGCGTGGGACACATTGCCAGGGTCGATTGTAGAGGCAGATATATTCGGGATATTTACAAGATTCTTAGATAGACACATGGATGAAAGAAAAACGGAGGACTATGCAAGACGGAAATGTTAGATTGAGCTTGTAAGAGGTTAAAAGGTTAGTGCATATTGTTTGCTGAAGAGCCTGTACTATTCTGTACTATTTTATATCCCATGTTCTATATTCTATGTTCAATGATCTATGTTCTATGCAAAACTTAATTAATCAAACAAAAGCTTAGAAGCTAAGGATTAAAAAATTGAAACTTCATCAAAAAGCAAAAGATCCTGAGATGTTGGAAATCTTAAAAAGATAAGTGTTGGAGGTGCTCAACAGGTCAGGCATCACATGTGGGGAGAAAAACAAAATTAATATTTTGGGTCATTGAGTCAACAACCGGCAACATTACCTCTGGTTCTCAGGAAAACTTCACTCCACTCAAACAAACATTGAAACAAGCACTCTGAAGGAAACACCCTCAAACTCTTTGGAATCTGTATAAGCCTTCCTTGCAACTTTTAATTCCTGGAAGTATCAAAAGATATATTTTAATGCCACAAATCTTCTAAGAGTCCTTTAAGGGGGGGTAAAAAATTTTTTTTCTCATGTTCTTATCAATTCAAACCAAAGGGAAAACCCACTTTATTTTGTCCTTTGTGATGTAGGAACCTTCAATCAAGGCAAAACTACTTACAGCAAGTTGCCAGTCCCTGCTGACCTCTCTAAGGGTGCGGAGTGTGAGAAAAGCCCACTGAGCCATGGAAAGCTGCAAAGCCGGGACTTTTGAGATTGCAAGTGTGTGTACAAAAGTTTAGAGGGTACCAAAATAAAAATGTATGATCTTTGACTTTGAATGTCAACCCTGTTTCTCTTCTGACAGATGTACCCTGACCTGTTGAGTGCGTCTAGCACTTTCTCTTTGTACTTTAGAACTCCAACATCTACAGCTTTCATTCATTTCACCACGCTCATCACTGACAGCACCAACATTTGCAGGGAAGAAGTCTAAATGGGAATACAGAAAATGAATCTTTAGTGACATGTTGCGCTTCATGGTTTTGTTTGCTTGAAGCACGTTGTCAACCAGCTGCACGTAGTTTGGTTTTCTGTAGTTGCCAAGACAATTTTCAGCAACATCCTTAAACGCCTTCCACGTAATTTTCTCTGGTCCCACTAGAAGTTCTTCAAATTGCCTGTCATTGATAACCTATTTGATTTGTGGACCAGCGAAAATTACTTCTGTAATCTTGGCATCAGTTATTCTGACTTGAATTATCAATTGAAATAACAAATTCAGATGATTTAAATGGTGCAGGATAGGGAAATTTCATGGTGATTTTCATTATCAGCAGCCAAAGTCTAAAAGATACACCCAAAAGTATTCAGGAAGCAAAATCATTGTTGTCCAGTGTTTTCAATGTAGAAGTTTCTCTCAATTACATGTTCTAGTATCAGTAAGCAGCAGCAGTCTCACAGGACCGAGGCATTGCACAGACTAGGCCACTTTAAGTCAGCTGTTTAGCTTCAGGTCATAACTTAAGTAGCTAAGCATGCTGGGTAATATTATGAACTGGAGAATGACAATGGTGTTGAATCAAGGGCAGGCTGTTTGACTCTCTGTTTCAAATTGGTCATTACAAGATTCTTGTGGGGCACGAATATCACTTCAAATTATCACCCATTCCTGAACTTTGTCTGGAGCTAGCTGTGTTCAGACATGGCCACTTAGCTTTCTGCAGATGCAACTGAACACTCGTCAGCATCTTTAACCCTGAAGTTATCAAGATATGAGGCTGATTGATGAAGAAAGGATGGACTGGCCCAGGACATTGGCCTGAGGAATTCCTGCAGTGATGTCCTATGCCTGAGGTAATTTTCCTGATAATATTCCCAACTATCTTCTATCTATCTATCAACCTATCCATCTATTTATTTATTTATTGAGATACAGAATAGGCTATCAGTCTTTCGAGCCACATCACCCAGCTACCCCCTGGTTTAATCCTTACTTACAATGACCAATTAACCTACCAACCAGTACACCTTTGGACTGTGGGAGGAAATCGGAGCATCTGGCAAAGATCCACACAGTCACAGGAAGAGCGTACAAATTACTTACAGGCAGTGGCAGGAATTGAACCCTGTACTGTTAAGTGTTGTGCTGACCACTATGCTTCCGTGCCGCCCCTCATGTGTGGTAATGAACCCACCCAGTAGAGAGATTTCCACCCAGCTCTATTTGACTTCAGTGTTATCAAGCTCATTCAGTCAACTGAAGCCTTGATGTTTCCAATGTACTGCGTGTGCACATTTCTTTTCCTAACTTGATGCTTTGTAGCTTTAAATTACTTCATCAACGACCTTCCTTTTATCCTATATCAGAAGTGGGGATGTTCTTTAATGGTTGCACAACGTTCAGTTCCATTTGCAATTCTTCTGCAGGAAAACAGTTCATGACTGTGTGACATGAGCTAATATGTGGCATGTAACATTCATGCCTTTTAAGTACCAGGTAAAATCCCTCCAGCTAGAGAGAGTCTGACCATCTACCCATGACATTCAATGGCATTATCACCCTTGAAACCCCTACTGTTAATATCTTTAGGGTCATCACTAGCCACAAGACTAGTGGCTATTGGAGTAGCCACAAGGCAAAGTCCGAGGTTAGTTAGACCATAAGACCATAAGACAAAGGAGCAGAAATAGGCCAGTCGGCCCATCGAGTCTGCTCCACCATTTTATCATGAGCTGATCCATTCTCCCATTTAGTCCCACTCCCCCACCTTCTCACCATAACCTTTGATGCCCTGGCTACTCAGATACCTATCAATCTCTGCCTTAAATACACCCAATGACTTGGCCCCCGCTGCCACCCGTGGCAACAAATTCCATAGATTCCCCACCCTCTGGCCAAAAAAATTTCTTCGCATCTCTGTTCTGAATAGGCACCCTTCAATCTTTAAGTCATGCCCTCTCGTACTAGACTCCCCCATCATGGGAAACAACTTTGTCACATCCACTCTGTCCATGCCTTTTAACATTCGAAATGTCTCTATGAGGTCTCCCCTCATTCTTCTAAACTCCAAGGAATACAGTCCAAGAGCGGACAAACGTTCCTCATATGTTAACCCTCTCATTCCCAGAATCATTCTAGTGAATCTTCTCTGTACCTTCTCCAACGTCAGCACATCCTTTCTTAAATAAGGAGACCAAAACTGCCCACAGTACTCCGTGAGGTCTCACCAGTGCCTTATAGAGCCTCAACATCACATCCCTGCTCCTATACTCTATTACTCTAGAAATGAATGCCAACATTGCATTCGCCTTCTTCACCACCGACTCAACCTGGAGGTTAACTTTAAGGGTATCCTGTACGAGGACTCCCAAGTCCCGTTGCATCTCAGTACTTTGAATTCTTTCCCCATTTAAATAATAGTCTGCCCGTTTATTTTTTCTGCCAAAGTGCATAACCATACACTTTCCAACATTGTATTTCATTTGCCACTTCTTTGCCCATTCTTCCAATCTACCCAAGACTCTCTGCAGACTCTCTGTTTCCTCAGCACTACCGGCCCCTCCACCTATCTTTGTATCATCAACAAACTTAGCCACAAAGCAATCTATTCCATAATCCAAATCGTTGATGTACAATGTGAAAAGAAGCGGCCCCAATACGGACCCCTGCGGAACACCACTGGTAACCGGCAGCCAATCAGAATAGGATCCCTTTATTCCTACTCTCTGTTTCCTGCCAATCAGCCAACGCCCCATCCACGTATGTAACTTTCCCGTAATTCCATGGGCTCTTGTCTTGTTAAGTAGCCTCATGTGTGGCACCTTGTCAAAGGCCTTCTGAAAATCCAAATATACAACATCCATTGCATCTCCTTTGTCTAGCCTACTCGTAATTTCCTTAAAAAATTGTAATAGGTTTGTCAGACAGGATTTTCCTTTAAGGAAACCATGCTGAGCTCTGCCTATCTTGTCATATGCCTCCAGGTACTCTGTAACCTCATCCTTGACAATCGACTCCAACAACTTCCCAACCACTGATGTCAAGCTAACAGGTCTATAATTTCCTTTTTGCTTCCTTGCCTCCTTCTTAAATAGCAGAGTGACATTTGCAATCTTCCAGTCCTCCGGAACCATGCCAGAATCTATCGACTTTTGAAAGATCATCGCTAATGCCTCCGCAATCTCCACAGCTACTTCCTTCAGAACACGAGGGTGCATTCCATCTGGTCTGGGAGATTTATCTACCTTTAGACTATTCAGCTTCCTGAGTACTTTCTCTGTTGTAATTGTGACTGCGCACACTTCTCTTCCCTGCCACCCTTGAGTGTCCGGTATACTGCTGTCTCCCTCAGTGAAAATACTCGTCCAGTTCCTCCGCCATCTCCTTATCTTCCGTTACAATTTCTCCAGCATCATTTTCTATCGGTCCTATATCTACTCTCACCTGTCTTTTACTCTTTATATACTTGAAAAAGCTTTTAGTATCCTCTTTGATATTATTTGCTAGCTTCCTTTCATAGTTAATCTTTTCTCTCTTAATGACCTTCTTGGTTTCCTTTTGTAAGGTTTTAAAAACTTCCCAATCCTCTCTCTTCCCACTAATTTTTGCTTCCTTGTATGCCCTCTCTTTTGCTTTAACTTTGACTTTGACTTCTCTTGTCAGCCACGGTTGCATCCTTATTCCATTCGAAAATTTCTTCTTTTTTGGAATATACCTGTCTTGCACCTTCCTCACTTCTCGCATAAACTCCAGCCACTGCTGCTCTGCTGTCCTTCCCGCCAGTGTCCCTTTCCAGTCAACTTTGGCCAGTTCCTCTCTCATGCCACTGTAATTTCCTTTACTCCACTGAAATACCGACACATCGGATTTCAGCTTCTCTTTTTCAGTCATGTTATGATCACTGCCTCCTAAGGGTTCCTTCACCTCAATCTGTCCAATCACCTCCGGTTCATTACACAATACCCAATCTAGTACAGCCGATCCCCTAGTGGGCTCAACAACAAGCTGTTCTAAAAAGCCATCTCGCAGACATTCTACAAATTCTCTCTCTTGAGAACCAGTGCCGAACTCATTTTCCCAATCCACTCGCATGTTAAAATCCTCCACAATTATCATAACACTGCCCTTCTGACAAGCCTTTTCTATTTCCTGTTGTAATTTGTAGTCCACATCACTGCAGCTGTTTGGAGGCCTGTATATAACTGCCATCAGGGTCCTTTTACCCCTGCGATTTCTTAGCTCAACCCATAAAGATTCTGCACCTTCCGATCCTATATCACCTCTTTCTAATGATTTAATATCATTTCTTACCAATAAAGCCACGCCTCCCCCTCTGCCTACCTTCCTATCCTTCCGATACACCATGTATCCTTGGACGTTCAGCTTCCAGAGAATTATTCAGAATCTGAATCATGTTTATTATCACCAGCATGTGTCGTGAAATTTGTTAAATTAGCAGCAGCAGTACAATGAAATACATGATAATAAAGAAACTAAAAAAGTAAATTAATTACAGTAGGTATATATGTATATTAAATAGATTAAAAATAGTGCAAAAACAGAAATAATATATCTTAAGTGGGTGAGGTAGTGTTCATGGGATCAATGTCCATTTAGGAATCGGATGGCAGAGGGGAAAAAGTTCTTCAGGGTTCTGTATCTCCTACCTCATGGTAACAATGAGAAAAGGGCATGACCTGGCAGATGGGGGTTCTTAATAATGGGCGTCATTTTAACCTACCCTAAGGCAGGTCAACCTAACTCTTCCTGCCCACAATGCCCTCCATTTTTCATTCACCCTTGTGCCTATCTAGGAGTCCCTTAAGTGTTCTTAACCTACCTGCCTCTATTACAGCATGTTCCACACATCCACCACTCTCTGTGTAAAAAAAAACAAACCTACCTCTGACATCCTCCCCTGTACTTGCCTCCAATCATCTTAAATTTATGCCCCCTCGTGCTAGCCATTTCCACCTTAGGAAAAGGTCTCTGGCTGGCCGCTCAACCTATGCCTCTTATGATCTTGTACACCTCTATCAATCCTCCTTTGCTCCAACACAAAAATCCTATCGCACTCAAACTATCCTCATAAAACATAAACACGAGGAATTCTGCAGATGCTGGAAATTCAAGGAACACACATTGAAGTTGCTGGTGAATGCAGCAGGCCAGGTAGCATCTCTAGGAAGAGGTACAGTCGACATTTCGGGCCGAGACCCTTCGTCAGGACGGAGGTACAGAACAATTCAAAATCTTCTTGCCGTTTTGTTGACAGAGATTTGTGAATGCATATTGATAGGATATAGGATATGAGAGATTGTGCGACTGAAGCTCAGAAATATAAAAAAGTCGATCTGAATCATTTGGTGCTTGTTGTGTAGTAGGAATGTGATGCCTGATTTCATATCAGCTGAAAGTTGTGACCAAGAAACTTTATTTTCATCTGCTGTCATCTAACATGAAATGACAGTGTTTGAGGTCGGTGTGATAAATGAGATAGTTTACTAAAAACTCGTGGGACTGAATCATTTTATAGGCAAACGGCAGGTGGGGACTTGTTTAACAAAATTGAGTCTATGGGATCGGAATGTGAAAACGTGGTCATCATTTTGGTCACACATTATCAGTGACAGACGAGCATAATTGAATAATCAGTGATCATGCATCTGGGCAATTGAGAAGAGCAGTTCATCTTGGACAAACTAGATTATACACCAGTATGAACCGTCTGGCAAAGATCTAGGTTTCACACAAGTGGTGGCTATTATCTCTACAATAAATTTTATGGAATTTCCTGGACTCAGCAACCATCAATTTATAACATATTTAGGATATATTGGTGGTGAGCCAGTGATATAATTTATCATGCAGAAATGAATTGGCTCTGCAAAGCTAAAGACATGTGACATTACTGCTGGACATCAAAGTTTGTTTGATAATGTTTGTGACTCACCTGAAAATAGTGTTTATTTACTAAGCCAAAAAAACACTGGAATCTGGAGCAATGCACAAGATATTTGAAGAGCTCAATAGGTTAGTCAGCATCTATGGAGGGATGCTGATTTACTGATATTACTGCACAACTTAACGATCTGAAAATTGGACTTCAGAGAAAGAATCTCTCCAGTGAAATCAGTCCCTCAGACTAAATTGAATCTGTTCTTCTGTTCCTAGGCATCAAGGTTGATTTAGTTCCATTTTGGCTGCGTGATTCTGAGGCCAATATGAGGACTATAGACTCTTCCACGGATGGAGCAGGGGGTACTCATAGCAGATTGTGAGATGGAGCATTTCTTCCACTTCTTAAGCTGCCATGTGGATTTGAGATTCTGAGTACCATTTTGAAAAAACGCTCCTTTTTCACTTTGAGTCTCTTTAAGGAGGTCTTTATCACATTCTTAAATCTTCACCTTTACCTATCTGGTAATCTCCTCACACTTCAGAGCTTGGACTGAAACTTCTGAAGTGAGGTGATATACATCTACAGTGAGATGATCTCACTATCTTCCCTAGCTGATCTGGTGTTTTCTGAGCACAGTCATGACTTGGGCTGATTCTGAAGTGAGAGATGACACAAAAGAAACATTATTTGCTGTCCCTTATATTAATGTATTTATATTTATTGTTTTTTTTATCATCATGGTGTTCTTTACCTTATTGTGTTTTTCCTTGCTGCATTGGATCTGGAGTAACAATTATGAGTCCTGACGAAGGGTCTCGGCCTGAAACATCGACTGTACCTCTTCCTAGAGATGCTGCCTGGCCTCCTGCATTCACCAGCAACTTTGATGTGTGTTGCTAACAATTATTTTGTTTTCTTTTGCACTTGTGCACTGCAAGTGCCATTGAACAATCCTGAATCTTGAAACAACCCAAGTGCAGTAGGATTGAGTAATCATCATGAACTAGTCAGCCTGCAGTCTTTCATTTTGGGTCACACCAGCCAGTGCAAGCAGTGCTCTCTGTCTCACCTTGCAGTGGATTGTCAAAAGGAATCTGCTCGATTCCATTGGAAAAGTTTTCAAAGCTACAGCAGGGAACCTTGAAGTGTATTTATTTGACAAGCATTCATTTCTGAGATTGTCTTTTCTTGGCAGAGTCACAGCAAAGCAATAGAGCCCAGCTGGATTACAGATAATAATCTCGAAGAAGAATGCATCCAGCAGTGTTGATTGTAAACTAATTGTCCTTCAGTTGTAGAACATTTCTCATTAATCTTTAGAAAGACACCACAGGGAGATTTGTATTGTTTTAATAATCACATTTCAATTAATTTTGATAAACAGTGAATATTTAAAATTAAAATCGATAGTGAACCAGATCAAAACCTGAACATTTTTTGAATGTTTGTGACTGACAAAAACTGTAAATACAATTTCAAATATGTTTCAAGTACAAATTCCCTGCATCTTGAAAGAGAAGCTGTCAGTATCTTGCTGTTATTTAGTAGCATTCTAAATGGAAACTAGGCTGTTAAAAGGCTCTAATGTCTGGTTTGAGTTTTTAGTGTTTCAGTAACCTTGTATGTATATTGTTTGATTAAGTACTCTCATTTAAAAAAAATTAATTACAGGATATATGTAAAAATGTGTTAATTGCACGTGTCATCACGCTACCATGTGATATGTGCGTACCTCGCTTAAAGTAAATTCAAACTACACCCATATTTTTGGTCTCCAGTGAGTTTCTGTGAATTAATTTAATGTTTTGAAGTTACAAAACAGAACAGTCTATGATTTCATATTTGTGTCAGTGTCAAATTAGTATAGTTAAAACATTTCTGACTTGGATGGCAGAGTAATTAACACAATAGATAGACCATTCCTTTATAATTAATTTTCAGATGTGTTTGAGGTGCCGATTTCTTCACTAAACATCTTACATTAGTGCACACACATATTTACATCAGAGTTTGCTTATGAATGAGAATCCTATATAATTCCCTCTAACTCAAATGTCAAGTATATGCCTATCCGTTCTGAGATTATCCACCATTTGTCACTCATGGGATAGTCACACTGAGAAGCCAGAGGAAATAAACTTGGTGCTGCGAGAATTAAATTCAAGATTTACTATCCATGTTACAAGAAAGAAAAACATTTGCTAAATTAATGTTCCATTGATTTCTGGGAAAATGAAAAATTAAAACCATGTATTGCCTGGGGTCACCATACAGTACCTGGAAATAGTTTGTTTCTCTGGAGAGCACATATAAAAGAGTTGTGTCTTGTTGGAAATTACTGTTCTGCTGCCAACTGAGTAAAATCTAGGTCTAAAACACCATTTGGAATTTTCATACACTGTCATCCAGCCCAGCAAGACACATCTCCGGATTTACAGGAACTCTGAATTTGACCTCAGGTGTCAGCCCTTCTGACATACCTCATCGAAGCAATCTGCAGAAACAAGCCGAGACAGTTCATCTATTTATCCATGATGGGTGCGGAAGGGTTTAATAATAACTCGCATGATGTATTTTCATCTGCCATTGACTCCTGCATTTCCCAGGGGATTGTTAAGTAGACTGGTTCCTTAAGGTTGTTATAGCCGGGGGTGGTAATGGAGACAAGCTCCCACTACCTATTAAATGCTCCCAATGACGTGCGACTCAAATAGCTTCTGACAACCAAGTCCAGCTCCTGGCCTTCATGTGTGGCTAAGCTACTAAACCCAGTAGAGCTGTTTCTACTGACAGGAAAAGGGGAAAAGGCAGGTTACTGGCGCCTTAAAACCAGTTGTTTCGGGCTGATGGGGTTTGTCAGCTGCGGTTGGTAGCTCACCTAAGAGAAGGAAATCTCTGATCTTAAATCTCCGCTGCCTTGCAGCTATACCTGCTCTTGGGGAAGGTTTCGGGGGGAAACCCCGAGGGAAAAATCTGGAGTTGGAGTCCCTCAGGCAGTCCTACATTGAGTTCAATGCTGACTGGCAACTCCTGTGATGCTGCTGCTACCAAACTGTATTGGTCTCTGCCGCTCCTTTGGGTTTATTAGATGTGTTGAGAGATGGGGAGCTTGCTACATGGGAAACAGCTTGTTCTCCATATCGTACTGCCCAGGCTTGCATATCAAGGATGCAATATCCTTGGTCAACTCTGACCAATGGAGGCCTAAGAATTAAGTAGAGAACAAGAAAGCAAATCCAGACAGGTTCCCTGCCCAGAATCTTTAGTGAGCTGTCAAAAGTGCAGCCGGTAAGTCAGATTTAACCCTTCGGCCCTCTCAGGTATTAATATGAGATCGCCTGGTATGATCTTAAGGAAGTTCCTTTTCCCGATTCTCTGGCTGATATTTATCCCTCAACCTTTGTCACTATAGCAATCTTATTTGAAGAGCCAAGCTTCATTCAAATGTTTACATTTCACACACGGAAACAAATGCCCCAATTTCAGAAATACTTCTTTTTGTAAAGTACGCGAAAGTCTGTAGATGCTGGAAATCCAAGTAACACACACAAAATGCTGGAGGAACTCAGCAGGCCAGAGTGCGGAGCTTGGCGTTTAATTCCGACACCATCTGGAAGAAGTCTCTGTACATCCTCTACGTGGAATGTGTAGGTATTTTCCAGATGCTCTGGATTCACCCCACAGTCCAAAGACATACTGATTGGTAGGTTAATTGGTCATTTCTGGGGGGGTTGTTGGATGGAGCAGCTTGGAGGGCCAGAAGGGCATATTCTGCACTGTATCTCTAAATAAATACAATAAATATGCAGAGGTTAAGCTGATTGGGCTGTGTGGCTATTTTCATACTGAAGCCAAGGGATCACCTGCTCTTACATCAGCTACCTTTATGGAATAATTTATACAATTATTCCACGAAGGTGGAATCCTTATGGAGGATCCCAGTCGAGAGATCAGAAGTGGAAAAGGTGAGCAGTTTCAAGTTCCTGGGTGTCAACATCTCTGAGGATCTAACCTGGGCCCAACATATTGATGCAGTTACAAAGAAGGCACAGTAACAGATATATTTCATTCGGAGTTTGAGGAGATTCAGAACAGCTTCTTCCCCTCTGCCATCCAATTCCTAAATGGACATTGAACCCTTGGACACTACCTCACTTTTAAAAATATAAAGTATTTCTGTTTCTTTGAATGATTTTTAATCTATTCAATATACATATACTGTTTACTGATTTTTGAGTGGACATTGAACCCATAAACACTATCTCACTACTTTTTATATTCCCTCTTTTTGCACTACTTGTTTAATTTAACTACATATATGTATCCCTACTGTAATTAACAGTTTTTATTATGTCAGTGATATTAAACCTGATTCTGATTCTTAGTCAGTACTGAGTAACTTTCCTGTCAGTTCAAATCTGACAGCAGTGAAAACATTCTGCATTTTGTTATTAACTTATCATATATACTGTAAAAAGGCCCAAAACAAATCTCCAGCGTGTGACTGTGAAGAATTCAACAGCAAGGAGTTTCTGTGAAAGGCTGGTAAAAAGGATAAGGAGAGAAAAAGAATGGAGAGGAAGAAGGTTTTAGGATGGGAATTCCAGAGCTTAAGGATGAAGTCACTGAGTAATATTGGCATATACTGAGGTTCAATAGCAAGGTGTTAAAAATCCTGAATGCACAAGAGCCCAGAATTAGCGAAGAGATTGTTAAGATACTTGGACCAGAAAAGGTAACAGGGAGAGGCAAAGCCATGAATGAATTTGAAAATAGGTATGAGAAATTCATGTCAAGGTCTGGAGCCAGTGCAGCTAAGCACACACTGGCATGCCAAACAAACAGAAGACACTGGTGTAAGGTGTAGTATCAATCAGAGCTAGAATCAAACTGATGCATAATTTTTCCAAATATACATCCCTCCTCTACACTTTTATTGTGTGGTCGATGGGTTTTCTGGGTGTGGGATGTGGATTGAGTTGTGTTTCCAAAGAAGTAAGATTGATGTATTTAAAATGGCAAAACTCATTTGTGGAGCCAATGCAATGGTTCCCTGAAATCACTCCAAGATGATATATCATAATCTTGAGCATTAAATATTGGAACATCCAAATTCATGCAATTGCAAATGGCAAAGTTTGAAGACGAATTCTCAGTTTCTGAATGCAAGCAATTCAAAAGGAAAAAATCAGCTTGGAGGTCGTCAACCAGACAAATTAGGTAGAGCAAAAATAGTGCATGTTGACTATCAGATCAGTTATTTATCTTATATAGAGGATGTTCTAATTCCCTCTTTAAAAGAGATTTTTTTGTGCAAATGCCATATTGTGACATCCGGTAATCTCTAACTCCTTGTATTTTTTTTAAAAAGGGAAACGAGAAGTTTAAATAGGCTGATCAACAGGAAACAGAGGAAGAAGCAGAGTGTTTGAATAAGACTTTCATTAGAACCCAGATATCGTATTGATCCTGATATTGATCTTCCATTACTCCCTTTGAAAATGACTTAAAGACTGCTGTTTAGAGCAGTTTACTCACAATAATTTTGATTATATTGTAGTTTTTGGTCTCAAAAACAAAAAAAATACAGGAAACATCCTAGGCGGCATCTGTGGAATGAGAAGATCAATCAATATTTCTGAGGCACGATTTATCTTTGGATTAGGAGAAATTAGAGTGTAAAAGCTTTAAGTTGAAGAGAAAGAGGAGAGGAATGGAGAGGATTATTGAGAAGGTCTGTGATAAGCTGTGCTGAAAGAATTTTTGTAGGAATGGGAAGTGGAAGAGAAATCTACTTGGAGAAGATGAATCAGCGTATAGGAGGGAGATTGAAAATCTGGCTGAGTGGTGTCATAATAACAACCTCTCACTTAATGTCAGCAAGACCAAGCAGCTGGTTATTGATTTCAGGAGAGGGAAACCAGAGGTCTATGAGACAGTCCTCATAGGAGTATTAGAGGCGGAGAGGGTTAGGAACTTTAAATTCCTAGATGTTACTATTTCCTGTCCTGGGCCCAGCATGTAAGGGCAATTGCAAAGAAAGCATGGCAGCACCTTTACTTCCTTAGGAGTTTGCGGAGATGTGGCATGACGTCTAAAACTTTGACAAACAGCCACAGATGTGTAGTGGAGGGTATATTGGCTGGTTGCATCACAACCTGGTACAGAAAATCTAATGTCCTTGAATGGAAAATCCATTTTGGATATGGCCCAGTACATCATGGTAAAGCCCACTCCACCATTGAGCACATCTATATGAAACACTATCACAGGAAAGCAGCATCCATCATCAGGGATCCCCACCACGCAGGTCATGCTCTCTTCCTGCTGCTGCCATCAGGTAGAAGGTACAGGAGCCTCAGGACTCACACCACTGGGTTCAGGAACAGTTATTACCCCTCAACCATCAGGTTCTTGAACCAAAGGTGTTATGGCTATTATTCTATGGATTTATTGAAAATAAACTGAAAATAAAGTTGAAAACAGAAACTCAGGGTTGTTACTGGTGACTGGTGACATATATGTATTTGATAATAAATTTTACTTTGAACTTTAAACTTTTAGAAGGAGATGAATGAAATCTGAAATGCTGGGGGATGGGTCTAAAAGCTGATCTTCGGCAATATGAGGTAGTTCATTATCTGTCTGCTGTATTTAATACTGAGTTCTAACTGTGCCAAGTTAAAAGATGCTACTTGAGTTTACATTAACAGAGAGATCAGGGAGGAAGTGGTTTGAAAAATTAGTAACAGACAACTGGCACCTTGTGGTAATTGGCAATTGACGATTGGTTTCTGATTGTCATATGCACCAAGATACCTGTGAAAACCTTTTGTTTGCCTGCCGTCCATACAGATCATTCCATATGTAAGCACATTGAGGTCACACAAAAGGAAAGTAAAACTTAACACAGATTATAGTGTTACCCTTGCAGAGAAATTATAGTGCAAATAGACAATTAAAGTGCAAGGATGATGGCAAGTTGTGAGGACATTCAAATATGGCCCAAGTGCAGGGGGGCGGGGGAAGAGAGGGGAGAGAGGGAGGGGGAGAGGGAGAGAGAGATATTGAATGAAGCAGGTCAACAGTTCACTGACTTTAATGAGAACTGCCACAGAATTTAAAGGAAAAGGAAAACAATAAATACTAGGCCAACAGGGCTGTTAACTAAAGCGCTCAAACTGAACGTTAAATGCCATTACTGTAGTTGGAAGTAATAACTAAGTACTAAGTGAATACTGCTCCTTTACAGCATCGGTAGGAATGGTAGTCCTCTTTCCTGGACAAGGACAAGGGTAAGCAGGCAGTGTAAATGTTGCTGTGCTTTTGGTCAAGTCTCGACAAGACAAAAATGAAAAGAAGTGAATTAAGTATCACAATAATGAAATAGTAATCAGCTGGAACTGCATACTGACAAGCGCAATTCCCGAACCTTTACCACAGCCCCCCTGCGTGGTACATAGATCCCCCATCAGAGTCTGTGGTTGTGACGTAAGGTAGATTGAGAGATCAAGAATTCATCTTCATCATTCAAGAATCTTATAACATTGCAAGAGAGACTATTTTCTGAACACTGGATCCGGTGCATTAATTTGTACAAATTAATTGTGGATTCATATTTTAGACTGTCACATGAACAGGCAGGGAATAGAGGGATATAGATGGGATTATGTTAATTTGACATTGGACCAGTTGCAATATTAAGGGCCGAAGGACCAGTTCCTGTGCTGTACTGCTTTATGTTTCTGTATAATTGGATAAAGTTCCCACAGCCAATGGAACTCTATAGTTTTATTGAGTATGCCGACAAGAAAATGAGTCTCAGGGTTGTATATGATGACATATACTGTATGTACTTTGATAATAAAATTTACTTTGAACTTTGAGTGCTTGGTACTAGGATAACAGAAAGGGAGGAGATAGAGATAAGCACTGTGACTGGTGGGGGTGGGGGGCATGGTCCATATCTATATGGAGATAGATACAGGAAGGAATCGTTCTAAATTCTTCAAAGAAAATCAAAGTTTCCCTATTGTACCAGCCAAAAATGTTAAACAAGAGCCAGCCAGTTTAGAAATAGGATCAGGAATGGATAATATGAAATGATAATAAGTAGAACATGATAATAACACAACTGATACTACTTTCTACAGTATCTTCCCTCAACCTCTCCACCACAATATATTTGCCTTTATTTATCTCTGCATTGAACCTGCAGGGACCAGTGTAGTTCCTCCGTGTCCATGTCTTCTTGGCCAATATTATGATGAAATGCACTTTCTGTACCTGGCTCCAGGCTTCACCGATAAATTTGAAGGCACACCTGATAACTAGGTGGAACCCTACAATGAAAGTCAACTCTTACCTTTGATTGCTGCCATATGCATTTGCAGTCTGGAGTGACTGGCTTTGTAGTAGAAGTGAGGACATTGACGGAGAATGAATGGTTGGGAGGAGAAATGGGATCCAGGAGACATCATGCACCGCTAAAAGTACTTCATGAGACCAGGTGGAAAATGCAGACCAATGTAACCCCGATTGCCCAAACCCTCACAGGACTGTTCCAACCTCTTGAGAAAATTCCTGCCATATATCTACCTGCTCCCTTAGGGCTACAGTAGATGACCATTTCTCTGATCCTTGTCCGGTCTGTTTCTCTACAGTGTCTCTCAGTTCCTGGAGAGCAGCAATCTGCTCTCACTTCCGACCAATCTGCTCTGGATGGGAGTTCTGTTACAAACCAACCTGTTTTCAGCTGATAGTTGGCAGAGCTCCAACGGAATCTGTGTCAAACTCCACTGAGGAATGAAGACTTTGAATAAACTCTACCTTTTCCCCTCTTGAAAACAGAAGTCTGATTACCAATAAAATCAAACATTATACTTCTATAATAGTGACCTAATATTTAGACCCACTTAGTATAATTCTGGGTAAATAGCCCCACTGCCTTGTGGGCAACCTCAGGAGAGATGAAGGCTACTGGAGTAAAACCAGACAGCAAATCCGGAGTGGAGCCCCTCAGGCGGATGGACGTCACTGAACATCCTTCCAGCAGCTCCTGCAGCCAAGCTGGTGTCAAACATATTGCTTCGCTTTCCTTTAAACTACACCAGTGAGATCGAGAGGGGAATCTTGACAAATTGCATCCCAGGATCTCCATACCTTCCACGTAGGCTTGTGACCTGGAGAGGTCACTGACTGACCCAGAGCACACACCCATTGTCCTTTGAGACGGATAGATGCCATTGGTATAATTCAAAGGAACGGTTGCTGCCTCACAGAGACGGAGATTCATGTTCAATCCTGATCTCACTCTGTGAATTTTACATGTTCTCTGTGTGACGATATGGGTTTTCCCCCAGATACTCTCACATCCTAAAGACTTACAGATTGTTGGGTTGGCAGATTGCACCATGAATTGCCCCAAAATGTATGGATGGCTTGTACTATTTGGGGGAAGGACACTGATAGGACTAGGTTGCAGGCTGAAGGAATGGGACTTCTTTGTGAGAGAGCATTTAGATGGACGTGTGTATATGTTAGGAATGGAGAGATATGGATCATGTGCAGGCAGAAGAAATTTTGTTTAATCTGAAATTTGGCATTTGTCATTGTGTTCAACACAGACGTTGTGGTCCAAAAGACCTGTTGTGATGCTGTACCATGTTCTATATGAAGGGTTAAATGGTCTCCTTTTATGTTGAAAGGAATATGGTGCTCACTGCTCTAATGGAGGACATGAGGTAGCCAATTTATGGGCAGTGAGATCTATGAATACATTTGAGGCATTTACCAGGTAGTCTATGTTTTCTAGACAACTGCGGGATAAATCTTGGCCAGGTCACCATGGAAAAACAGGAACTGCCATTGGATCTTATACAGTACTGTACAAAGGTCTTAGACACATAGAGTACATGGATAGGTTGCCAAATACTTTTGTACAGTGCTGTAGTAATTTTATGTACTGCACTGTACTGCTGCTGCCTCACAAAAAGATATATTTCATGGCATACGTGAGTGATGATAAACCTGATTCTGATATGGGTTTCTATTGTGGACTGAGAGTTGGAAGGGGGCAAGGAGAGGGGAATCATAGTTGGGAAAAGGGGAAGGGAGAGGGGAGGGAGTGGGAAGAACCAGAGAGACATTCTGTAATGATCAATAAACCAATTGTTTGGAATCAAATGACCTTGCCTGGTGTCTTAGGGCTGGGTGTGTCTGCACCTGCACCACCCCACACCTCTAACACTCCTTCTCTGCCACCTGTCCCACACCCCTCCCATGGCACTCCACCCTCGCCATTCCCAATATTTTTTGCTCCTGTCAGATTTACAAACTCGCTCTCTGCTCCACATTGTCAAATACAGTACTGTGCAAAAGTCTTAGGCACAATAGCTATATATATGTATCTAAGACTTTTGCAATGCTGTACATTGATCTGAAGCTTCACTTCTAAGAGCTCACCTGTGAGCTGGCAGCTGTGGCATTGTGCCATCAGTGCCATGTGGATATGTCAGGTTAGATTGTGCATCCAAGTCTCTGGAATGGGTCTTGAACTAGCAACCTTCTGACTTGGAGATGAGAGTGCTTCCATGGAAGTACAGCTGAGGAAGTTGGACGTGGCTGAACTGAGTACACCTTTGCTCTCAGAAGCTTTGAGTCGATTGTCGAGTGAGGAGAAATGTGTAACCCTGCTGGTACTCTGGTATACTATTGAGGAAAGGTCACCATCAGAGGCATACCATCCACACTTAACCTTCATCCAACCTCAGTAACAAGTATATTATCTGGTTACTTCTACTGTTAGAGGGAACGAGTTGTATGAAAACTGGCTGTTACAAGCTGAAACAACAGGAATTCTGCAGATGCTGGAAATTCAAGCAACATACATCAAAGTTGCTGGTGAACGCAGCAGGCCAAGCAGCATCTATAGGAAGAGGTGCAGTCGACGTTTCAGGCCGAGACCCTTTGTCAGGACTAACTGAAGGAAGAGTGAGTAAGGGATTTGAAAGCTGGAGGGGGAGGGGGAGATGCAAAATGATAGGAGAAGACAGGAGGGGGAGGGATAGAGCCGAGAGCTGGACAGGTGATAGGCAAAAGGGGATACGAGAGGATCATGGGACAGGAGGTCCGGGAAGAAAGACGGGGGGGGGGGGTGACCCAGAGGATGGGCAAGAGGTATATTCAGAGGGACAGAGGGAGAAAAGGGAGAGTGAGAGAAAGAATGTGTGCATAAAAATGAGTAACAGCTGGGGTACGAGGGGGAGGTGGGGCCTAGCAGAAGTTAGAGAAGTCAATGTTCATGCCATCAGGTTGGAGGCTACCCAGACGGAATATAAGGTGTTGTTCCTCCAACCTGAGTGTGGCTTCATCTTTACAGTAGAGGAGGCCGTGGATAGACATGTCAGAATGGGAATGGGATGTGGAATTAAAATGTGTGGCCACTGGGAGATCCTGCTTTCTCTGGCGGACAGAGCGTAGATGTTCAGCAAAGCGGTCTCCCAGTCTGCGTCGGGTCTCACCAATATATAAAAGGCCACATCGGGAGCACCGGACGCAGTATATCACCCCAGTCGACTCACAGGTGAAGTGATGCCTCACCTGGAAGGACTGTTTGGGGCCCTGAATGGTGGTAAGGGAGGAAGTGTAAGGGCATGTGTAGCACTTGTTCCGCTTACACGGATAAGTGCCAGGAGGGAGATCAGTGGGGAGGGATGGGGGGGACGAATGGACAAGGGAGTTGTGTAGGGAGCGATCCCTGCGGAATGCAGAGAGAGGGGGGGAGGGAAAGATGTGCTTAGTGGTGGGATCCCGTTGGAGGTGGCGGAAGTTGCGGAGAATAATATGTTGGACCCGGAGGCTGGTGGGGTGGTAGGTGAGGACCAGGGGAACCCTATTCCTAGTGGGGTGGTGGGAGGATGGAGTGAGAGCAGATGTATGTGAAATGGAGGAGATGCGTTTAAGAGCAGAGTTGATAGTGGAGGAAGGGAAGCCCCTTTCTTTAAAAAATGAAGACATCTCCTTCGTCCTAGAATGAAAAGCCTCATCCTGAGAGCAGATGCGGCGGAGACGGAGGAATTGCGAGAAGGGGATGGCGTTTTTGCAAGAGACAGGGTGAGAAGAGGAATAGTCCAGATAGCTGTGAGAGTCAGTAGGCTTATAACCTGATGGCATGAACATTGACTTCTCTAACTTCCGCTAGGCCCCACCTCCCCCTCGTACCCCAGCTGTTACTCATTTTTATGCACACATTCTTTCTCTCACTCTCCCTTTTCTCCCTCTGTCCCTCTGAATATACCTCTTGCCCATCCTCTGGGTCACCCCCCCCCCCCGTCTTTCTTCCCGGACCTCCTGTCCCATGATCCTCTCGTATCCCCTTTTGCCTATCACCTGTCCAGCTCTCGGCTCTATCCCTCCCCCTCCTGTCTTCTTCTATCATTTTGCATCTCCCCCTCCCCCTCCAGCTTTCAAATCCCTTACTCACTCTTCCTTCAGTTAGTCCTGACGAAGGGTCTCGGCCTGAAACGTCGACTGCGCCTCTTCCTATAGATGTTACAAGCTGATGCATTGTAGATGTGATTATCCTAGATTTCAAAAAGTGCTATGGGATGTTTTGAAATCAGAAAAGGATTTTTCTTACAGAACTGTTCTTAAAATTATATTAGAGCTTAAAATATCCTGTCTTAATTGAGAATAAATCTCTTAACTAAGTGTGTGGAAAATTCAGAAATAACAAGAAGTTTTCAAACTAATCAAAACTTTTGTCCTTGCTTCATTAAAACATTCATAACAACATCCAATTTTGTAGTTTGAATAAGCCCAGATGTTTTGTCTTTTGGGGTGAGGATTCCCAGTGCTGAAATGAATCTTACCATCGCCATGAGTTTCATTATTGCCAAACGAATCTTCTGGAATTAATTTTAAGGCTGGTCTTGGAATCCTGGAGTAATTCATTCCCATGAGAAAAGCAGAAACCTTATCACTGAGATTGATATTCATTCCAATTACAGCCATGACTTGTTCGCGCAGCCTGAGAATTGTAAATTGTTTGAAATAACACTGAAGTACCAAAATTAATAATATTTGTAAATCATGATGATATAATGTGCAATTGCTGTCAAGTATGAACAGAGATGGAAAGATACACCTGTTAATGTCATTAAATCTCATTGCTCTAGGCATTCATTATTCTTGAAAACAAAGGTATTCTGTACTCCTGGAACCTGCAATGTGCTTTGTTGAAATACATGAAGTCATGGAAAGACCCTGTTGGTCCATCCAGACTGTTTATACCACTGCAATAACACATGTGTTCCAGTATACGTACCCTCCTCCCACCTAAACCCATGTGATTTTGTGGAAGGGGCAGGAAACTAATAAAAATTCAATCCAGTTTGGAAAACCATAATATTGTGGAATTCCTATAAAATAAACAATTACAGCAAATCTAGGGGCGCACTGTGACCTTGCTATAATGTGTGTTTGTGTGTATGTGGTGATTCCTGCCTCAGTCAGAGCTTTGCCAGCATTCACATAGACACAAGTGATTCTACAGATGCTGGGAGGGCTCAGCCTGAAACATTGACCGTTCATGGCCCTCCCTTCCACCAGCTCAGTCTGCAAGTTAACCTTTAGGAAATCCTGCACAAGGGCTCCCAAATCCCTTTGCGCCTCTGATTTTTGAATTTTCTCCCTATTTAGAAAATAGTCTTCACCTTTATTCCGTCTACTACAGTGCATGACCATACACTTTCCTACACTATATTTCATCTGCCATGTCTTTTGCCCACTCTTGCAATGTGTCTAAGTTCTTCTGCAGACTCACTGTTTCCTCAACACTACCTGCCCCTCCATCGATTTTCGTATCATCCGCAAACTTGGCAACAAAGTCGTCAGTTCCGTTATCCAAATCATTGATATAAAATGAAAAGAATCGGTCCCAACACCAAACCCTGTTGAACACCACTAGTCACCAACTGCCAACCAGAAAAGGCCTCCTTTAATCCCACTCCTTGCCTCCTGCCTGCCAGCCAATCTCTTATCCATGCTAGTATGTTTCCTGTAATACCATGGACTCCATCATCTTCCCAACTGCTGAAGTCAGGCTAACTGACCTTTAACTTCCTTCTTCTACTTCAATCCCTTCTTAAACATTGCACTGACATTTGCAATTTTCTTATCTTCCAGAACCATTCCAGAATCTAGTGATTCTTGTAAGATCATTACTAATGCCTCCACAATCTCTTCAGCTATCTCTTTCAAAACCCTGGGGTGTAGTCCATCTGGTCCATGTGACTTATTTGCCTTCAGACCTTTCAGCTTCCCAGTAATGGCAACTACATTCCTGCCATTTGGCACTCTCGAATTTCTGGCATACTGCTAGTGTTTTCCACAATAAAGACTGATGGAAAATAGTTATTCATTTCATCTGCCATTTTTCGTCCCCCATTACTACCTATCCAGCATCATTTTCCAGGTCCGATATCCACTCTCGCCTCTCTTTTATTCTTTATATATCTGAAATAACTTTTGGCATCTTCTTTTATATTATTGGCTAGCTTACTTTCAAAATTAATTGTTTCTCTCCTTATGGCTTTTCAGCTGCCTTCTGTTGGTTTTTTAAAAGCTACCCACTAATCTTTGCCATATTGTATGTCCTCTCTTTTCCTTTTATGTTGTCTGTGACTTCCCCGGTCAGTCACAGTTACCTCATTCTGCCTTTAGAATACTTCTTTGGGATGTATCTGTCCTGTGCTTTCTGAATTGCTCTCAGAATCTCCCACCATTGCTGTTCTGCTATCATCCTTGACAATATCCCCTTCCAATCAACTTTGGCCACCTCCTCTCTCATGCCTCTGTAATTCCCTTTACTCCACTCTAATACTGACACTTCTGACTTTAGCATCTTCCTCTCAAACTACGGGGTGGACTCTACCATATTATGATCACTGCCTCCCGAATTCCTTTCCCTTAAGCTGCCTAATACAATCTGATTCATTACACAACACACAATCTAGATTTGCGTTTCTCCTATTGGGCTCAACCACAAACTGCTCTAGAAAGCCGTCGGCATTCTACAAATTCTCTCTACTGGGGTCTAGTACCAACCTGATTTTCCCAATATACCTCAATATTGAAATTCCCATAACTATTGTAACATTGGTCTTTTGACAAGGCTTTTCTATCTCCCATTGTCATTTATATCCCACATCCTGGCTACTGTTTGGAGGCCTGTATGTAACTCCTATCAGGGTATTTTTACCTTTGCAGTTTCTTAACTCTACCCACAAGGATTCTACATGTACTGATCCTATGTCACCTCTTCCTAAGGATTTGATTTCATTTATTACCAACGGAGCCACCCCACCCCCTCTGTCTACCTGCCTGTCCTTTTGGTACAAGATGTATCCTTGGATATTAAGCTCCCAACTATGATCTTCTTCCAGCCACGACTCAGGGATGCCCACAACTTCATACCTGCCAATCTGTAACTGCGCGACAAGATCATCTACTTTATTCCATATATTGCTTGCATTCAAATCTAACACCTTCAGTCCTATATGCATCACCTTTTTCAATTTTGCCTCCATGTTACACTTTAACACATCCCACTGACTGCAATTTTGCCCTATCATCTAACTGTACTTCCTCACAGTCTCACTACACACTGCATCTACTTGTATATCAAATGCACCATCCTAAGTCCCATCACTCTGCATCACATTCCCCTGCTAAATTAGCTAAAAACCCTCACCAACAGTTCTAGCAAACTTGCCTGTAAGAACTCCCTCTCGAGTTCAGGTGTAAACTGTCTTATTTGTACAGGTCATACCTTCCCCAGAAGAAATCCCAATGATCCAGAAATCTGAAATCCTGCTCCCTGCACCAGTTCCTCAGCCATGCATTCAGCTGCCACGTCATCCTATTCTTACCCTCACTGCTGTGTGGCACAGGCAGTGAAACAGAGATTACTACCCTGGAGGTCCTGTTTTTCAGCTTTCTATCTAACACCCTGTATTCAAGATCTCCTCCCATTTCCTACCTATATTGTTGATACCAATATGTACCACAACTTCCAGCTGCTCACCTTCCCCCTTTAGAATGCTATGGACCTGATTCAAAATATCCCTGACCCTGGCACCTGGGAGGCAACATACTATCTGGTGTCTCTTTCACATCAACAGAACCTCCCATCTGCTCTCCTAATGATGAAATCCCCTATCACCACTGCACTCCTCCTCTCCTCCCCCCTCACTCTTCTAAGCCACAGAGCCAGACTCCGTGCCAGAGACCCGGTCACAGCTGCTTCCCCTAGTCCGTCATTCCCCTCCGCCCCCTGAAATGATGGTGTTAAACACTGAGCTGTAGTCAATAAACAGAAGGCTGATGCAAGTATTACTATTGTCCAAGTGCTCCAAGACCAAGTGGGGAGCTAGTGAGACTGCATCCGCTGTACCTATTGAGGTGATAGGCAATTTGCAGCAGGTCCAAGTCTTTGCTTAGGCAGGAATTGATTCTAGCCATGACTGACCTCTCGAAGCACTTCATCACAGTAGATATGAGTGCACCTGGGTGATAGTCATTGAGGCAGCTCACCCTGCTCTTCTTGGGCACGGGTATGATTGTCACCCTCTTGAAGCAGGTGGGAACCCCCCACTGCAGCAGTGAGAGATTGAAGATGTCCTTGAACACCCCCACCAGTTGCTTGGCACAGGTTTTCAGAGCACTACGAGGTACACCATCAGGGCTGACCGTCTTGCACGGGTTCATCCTCTTGAAAGATGTTCAGACGTTGGCCTCTGAGACAGAGACCGCAAGGTGACCAGGTGCTGCAGGGATTTGCACAGGTGTAGGTGTACTATCCTGGGTTAGAATCTTCAGACGAGACAGGAGGAAATGGCATTATACTGGCAAATGAGGAAGTTATTCTTAAGTATTGAAGAAGAGGAAACTAAAAGTTTCTTCAGATACATAAAGTGTAAAAGAGAGGCAAGTGTGGATATCAGACCACTGGAAAACAATGCTGGAGAGGCAGTAATGGGGGACAACAAAATGGTGGACAAACCGAATAACTAGTTAGCATCAGTTTTCACTGTGGAAGACACTAACAATATGGTGGAAGTTCCAGGTGTCAGGGGGCACGAAGTATGCAAAGTTACCATAACTAGAGAGAAGGTGCTTGAGAAACTGAAGGATCTGAAGGTAGATAAGTCACCTGGACCAAATGGTATACACCCCAGGGTTCTGAAAGAGGTGGCTGAAGAGATTGTGGAGGCATTAGTAATGATCGTTCAAGAAACACCAGATTCTAGAATGGTTCTGGAAGAATGGAAAATGTGTATGTCACTCCACTCTTCAAGAAGGGAGAGATGCAGAAGAAGGGAAACTATAAGCCAGTTAGCCTGGCCTCAGTGGTTGGGAAGATGTTGGAGTCAATTATTAAAGATGAGGTCTCAGGGTACTTGGGGGCACATGATAAAATAGAGTATAGTCAGCATGGATTGCTCAAGGGAAAATCTTGCCTGACAAATTTGTTGGAATTCTTTGAAGAAATAATAAGCAGGATAGACAAAGGAGAATCAGTTAATGTTATGTACTTGGATTTTCAGAAGGTCTTTGATAAGATGCCACACATGAGGCTACTTAACAAGCTACGAGCCTATGCTATTTCAGGAAAGATTCTAACATGGATGAAGCAGTAGCTGATTGGCAGGAGGCAAAGAGTGGTAATAAAGGGAGCCTTTTCTGGTTAACTGCCGGTGACTAGTGGTTTTCCACAGGGGCCTGTGTTGGGACCAAATCTTTTTATGTTATATGTCAATGATTTAGAGGATGAAATTGATGGCTTTGTTGCAAAGTTTGCAGATGATATAAAGATAGGTGGAGGGGCAGGTAGTGTTGAGGAAGTAGAGAGGCTACAGAAGGTCTTAAACAGATTAGGAGAATGGACAAAGAAATGGCATATGGAATCCAGTGTTGGGAAGTGTATGGTCATGCACTTTGGTAGAAGGAATTAAAGGGTACACTATTTTCTAAGTGGAAAGAAAATACAAAAAAACTGAGGTGCAAAGGGACTTGGGAGTCCTTGTGCAGGATTCCCTAAAGGTTAATTTGCAGGTTGAGTCTGTGGTGAGGAAGGCAAATGCAATGTTAGCATTCATATCAAGAGGACTACAATATAAAAGCAAGGATGTAATGTTGAGACTTTATAAAGCACTGGTGGGGCCTCACTTAGAATATTGTGAGCAGTTTTATCTTAGAAAACATATGCTGAAACTGGAGTGTTCAAAGGAGGCTCCCGAAAATGATTCCAGGATTGAATGGCTTGTCATATGAAGAGCATTTGATGGCTCTGGGCCTCTATTCACTAGAATTCAGAAGAATGAGGGGTGACCTCACCTATTGAGTGGTGAAATGTCTTGATAGAGTGGATGTGGAGGTGATGTTTCCTATGGTGGGAGAGCCTACGACCAGAGGACACAGCCTCAGAATAGATGGATGTTCTTTTAGAACAGAGATGAGGAGGAATTTCATTAGCCAGTGAGTGGTAGATCTGTGGAATTCTTTGCCTCAAGCAGCTGCGGAGGCCAGGTCTTTATGTATATTTAAGGCAGAGGTTGATAGATTCTTGATTGGTTGGGAATGAAGGGATATGGGGAGAAGGGAGGAGATTGGGGCTGAGAGGAATATTGGATCAGCCATGATGAAATGGTGGACCAGAGTCAATGGGCCAAAGGGCTAAATTTTCTCCTATCTTGTATGGTCTTATGATCTGAGAATATTACAGAAGGCTCCTCAAACTAGGCTCTATGGATACAGGTTACCGAAAGGACAGAAGGGTGGTGTCAATTTGCTGGGGGTGTATTATAGTCATCTCAACAGTCAATAGGATACAGAGCAATGGAAATATTGCAGGGAGATGTAATAAAATAGGCTGAAATTTTTATTATATTTCTCTGCTAATTAAAGCATTTCAATTTCCTAAACATTAACTGGGATTGCCTTAGCGTAAAAGGCTCAGAGGGGCTGAATTTTGAGGTGTATCCAGGAGAGCTTTTGGTATAGTATGAATGAGGAAAGGAGCTTGGGAAATTCAGTTGGTCAAGAGGTGGGAGAGTCAGTGGGGTGGGGGGGCATTTTGGAAGTGATGACCATGACTTAATGGCTGTGGAATAAAATAGGGATGGGCCAGGAATAAAGGTCTTAAACTGGAGGAAGGCCAAATTCCTTTAAATAGGACAGGACTTGGCAAAGGACCAATGGGAACATCTACCTACAGGTATTTCTACATCTGCACAGTAGGAAACATTCAAAGGAGAAATAGCAAGAGTTGAGGACCAACATATTCCTGGAAGGGCAAAAGCCAAGGTTAACTATATTTGTTATAGACAATGTAGAGGGATATTGAAGGTTGGGTAAAAAGAAAAGAGGGAAGCATGTGACATGTAAAGGGAACTAATGACACAGTTGAATGCCTAAATGAATACTTTTCATGAATATTCCCTAAGGAACAACTTTGTAGTTGGAGAGCTCAGCAAAGAGGAAGAGTAAATTCTCATACGTCTCCATAAATGAAGAGGAGGCATGTGATCCTTATTGGGCTTAATGGTGGACAAATCGCCAGGACAAAATGGGGTTTATCCTAGGCTGCTGCAGGAGGAAAAGAATCACTGAGCCTCTGGCTGAGATTTTTAAATCATTAAAGGACAGAAGTGAGGTACCAGATGGCAAATGTTGTCCCCCTTGACAAAAAGAGCAGTTGTGAAAAGCCTGGCAATAATGGGCCTGCAAGACTAACATCAGTTGTCGGGAAGTTATTGGAAAAAAGTCTGAGGAACAGGCAGGATGATCACCTGGAAAGGCAGAGACTGATAAGAGATAGCCAGCAAGGCGTTTTAATGTCAGATCTCATCGAACAAATCTGACTGAAATTATTGAAGATGTAATGAAGTATATTGATGTGCACAGTGCAGTTGAAGTCATAGCAAAGTACAGCACGGAAACAGGCCCTTCGGCCCATCTAGTCCATGCCAAACTATTTAATCTGCCTACTCCCATCAAACTGCACCCGGACCATAGCCTACCATATCCCTACCATTCACGTACCTCTTAAACTTTAAAATCAAAAGTGGTTCCCAAGAATTTTGGCCCGAAACTTCGACAGTACTTTTTTTTTCCATAGATGCTGCCTGCCTGCTGAGTTCCTCCAGAATTTTGTGTGTGTTGCTCATGGTTCCCATGGACAAGTTCCCAATGGGACACTGATCCAAAATGTTAGGGATTATAGGATGCATAACAAGTTGGCAAATTGGGTCCAAAATTGCCTTTGGCAATAAGAGACAGAGGGAAATGATAGAGGGTTGTTTTGTGTTTGGATGCCTGAGACTGGTGGTATTCCACAAGTATTAGCGGACGTAAAGTGATTAAAGAGCTGCCTCATGTTTCATTAGGCACAAGCATAAAGTTATATGACTGCATGGAAACTAATTTACTCAGAGTTAGGACTGAGTACTCAGAGACCAGGGGTAGTGCAGCCTACTAAAGCATAACCATTCTTGTTCTGTCTCAACATGATATTCTCTTTCCACTTCTGACACCAATATGATTGCTCCAAGTCTGATTTCAAGTTAATGACAAATTAGAAGCATTTTTTACATGGAAGGGTTGTGTTATCTTGTTTCACACAAGGTTTCCAAAACTGGCACAGAAGGAAGACTTCTTTTTCCATCAGGCTTCACTGGATTTAAATGTTGAACCTGGTGATAAAGGTAGGAAGTGCTAAGCTGTGGTTCTAACAAATCATTTAAAATCTTATTATAGACAAAAAGCCAGGGAAGTAAATTTAGAGGATCTGAAAGGAGGAGCTATAAAGAGTGCAGAAAACATTTACTAGGATTCGAGGGACTGAATTATCGATAGAGGTGGAGCAGGCTAGGATTTTATTCTGTAGGAGTCTGAGGGGTGATCTGACATGCAGAAAACCATGAGTGGCATAGATAGGGTCAACGTGCAGTCTTTTTCCCAGGGTTGGGGAATCAAGAACTAGAAGGCATAGGTTTAAGGTGAGAGGGGAGACATTTAATAGAACCTGAGGGGCAACTCTTTTGCCCTGAGGGCAGTCCAGATGTGGAATGAGCTGCCAGAGGAAGTGGTTGAGGCAAGTACAGTATATTAACAGCATCCAAAAGACATTTGGATAGGTACATGGATAGGAAAGGTTGAGAGGACATGGGCCAAATTTAGGCAAATGGAACCAACTTAGCTTGGTAGCTTTGTTGACATGGAGTGGTTGGGCTGACTGAGCTGTTCCTGTGCTGTAGGTATATATGACTCCATGACTGGTGTACAGAATCATGCAAATGGTAGAATCATAGAGGACATGACACAGGAGGCTGCTCAGTCCACTGAAGTTGCATTGGTCCAAAAGGTGTTACTCAATGCGATGACAAGGGGAGAGATGAACAAAGAATATAGTAAAATGGGGGAGGGGTGGGCTGTTCAACCCTTCAAACCTCTTCTGTCATTCAGTGAAATCATGGATGATCCTCCATCTCAATGCCATCTATTCCACATTCCAGAACAAGGCCAACAGCTCTGCAGGATTTGGCTTTTCAAGCACACATCTGCAGTACATTCCCTTTAAACATGAAGCTTGCTGCCTCTAGCCCCCTTTCATTCTTTGAGTTCCTGATCTCCGTCATCCTCCATGTGATCCTTTTTGCTCCATTTCCCCGCTGAACCTTCCACCAATTTGGTAAAATCTCTGCCCCGGGTTTTCTCTTTCTCCCGACAATTACCCATTCTTGCTATCTCATTTTAGAGGAACTCTGGCCCTAACTTTATAACAGCTGCACTGGTCTGTCAAAGTATTAAAGGGTAATTTTATTTTCCAGTCATAATTATTTCTTCATCCTCTTATTACCTGTCAGGTGATGACAATAGAAATTTCAGTTTTCTGCTAGTGGTGCTTTATTATCATGGCTGCAGGGTAGATAAATTCCATTATGGACTTTCTATGAGGCCTGTAGAGACACACTGTTGTGTTACCCTTGCCCATGCATGTGGCTGTGTTTCTGTGAGTCAGATAACATCTAGAATATCTCATTTACATGCCTGAAATATTAGGTAATGTTGAAGCAAAAATCCCACATAAAGTGACCAGAAGCAAGTATTGAATTATTATTGAAACTCAAAGTGTTTTGACAAAAGCAAATGTAACAATCTCAGCAATTTCAAGAGGGAATTATTATAAGAACTGTGGCTTAGCAAGACAACAGTGATTACGATGTTACCTTGCCTGGTCGCTGCAGACAGGTAATAGCCTCCAGTGTTGTTTACCTTTTCAATCAGCTTTATCTCCCCATCAAGGGCACTCAGCTCTAAATAAATCAAAAACAGTAGCCTAATGGTTTTTGTACAGGACTAACAGCTCAAAGGTCATAATTCCATATCCAACCATCCTAGTTTGTAAAATTTACAATTTGGGCAGGAAGCAGAAAGGTGAGTCTGTGTAACACCATTCCCACCCTGTGGGATGACTCTAAATGTCCTAACATGTCATCAAAAAATAAATGATTTCTGTAAGGTTTGGTAGAACGAAGAATGGGACAAACCTACAAGTTTTGTCACCAAGATCTTAAAAGTATTGCCATTGTTGTGGTGTCATATTTAATGGCCAACATCTTGCTGGTTAGTCTCTTTGCAGAGTAATTAGAAACCTCCACTTGATGAAACATGTTCACTGAAGTCTATCACCATTATAGCAGACCACCAGCAACTGACCTGGCTGAGTCTCGAATAACATAACTGCCCAATTACATTGGTGCTGGCAGGTGAGGAAACAACTAGCAAAAGCTTGTCCTCACCTCTTCAGCTGTGGCAAACATAATTTCCCACTTTGGCACCCATAGAAATGTTTTTAACTTGATCTTGGGATGTGGATGCTATTATCAATGCCAGCTCTCATTGTCCACTGTACGAGCACCTAAGCTCATGAAAATATTCAGAGTTAATTACACTGATGGGTCTGGAGGGCAGTTACTGAATTACAACAATTAGTGTTACTGGAGCAGCTATTTTTTTCTTAAGTTCTAGATTATTCATTTTGTTGGATTTATATTTTCCAGCTGCATGGAGGGATTTCTATTCAAATCTCTACATCAATGCTCCAGACTCTGAATGCTGGCAGAGTAAGTTATTTACTGCACCCGCTATAAGCACAATTAATGAGGATTATTTAGATTCAGTATTCAAGATTGTTTAATGTCATTTCCTTTACACAAGTGTAAGGAGAACAAAATAATTGTTACTCTGCACCCTAAATAAATAAATAAATAAAGGCATCCGTTAGTCTTGCGAGACCATGGATCAGTGCCTGGAAAGTCTTCACTCTCCAGGGTGCAGGCCTATGCAAGGTTGTATGGAAGACCAGCAGTTGCCCATGCTGCAAGTCTCCCCTCTCCACGACACCAATGTTGTCCAAGGGAAGGGCATTAGGACCCATACAGCTTGGCACCAGTGTCGTCACAGAGCAATGTGTGATTAAGTGCCTTGCTCAAGGACACAACACGTTGCCTCGGCTGGGGCTCGAACTCATGACCTTCAGGTCGCTAGTCCAATGCCTTAACCACTTGGCCACGTGCCCACCTATGCAGCTCAAAAATGGTAGTGTGAGTGGAGGGTAGATCTAATAAGCATAGAAAGAGTTACTGGTGAGCCTCTGTGGTCCACCAGCAATAGAAGAGCAGAACAAGAAATATCCACAATTTTCAGTATTACAACCCCATTATATCCAGCTAAGAGTATCGTGAACAAATAAGAAACTAAGGGAGAGGAGGAACACATGCTGCGGCAATGCAGAGCTCTGATTAGGCCATATCTGTGCAAGGTCTGAAAGGACTGCGGAGTAAATTTATCAGCATTTTACCTGGTTTCCTAGGATTAAATTGGAAGGAGAGGTTATCAAACCAGGAATGTGTCTGTGGAATTCAGATAAAGGGAAACTAGGTTGAAGCCTTTCAAGTAATAAAGGCAAGTGATAGGTTCGGTGGAAAGGAATGACTTCTGCTGAATCTGAGCACCATAGGTTCATAGAAACATACACACAGAAACCACATTCATGCTAACCACGATGCCTGCATTAGGCACATGTCCCTCTACATCTTTTAAAAGCACCTGTCTGAATGGCAATTTGTAAATCTTTCTGCCTCTATCACCTCCTCTGACAGCTCATTCTAGATAACAACCATCCCCTGTGAAAAATCTCCATCTTAGATCTCCTTTAAGTTTCTCCCTTCTCACCTTAAACCTGGGACAGCTACAGTGCCTATAAAAAGTATTCACACCCGTTGGAAGTTTTCACATTTTATTGTTTTACAACATCGAATCTCACTGGATTTAATTTGGCTTTTTTGACACCGACCAACAGAAAAAGACACTTTCATGTCAAAGTGAAAACAGATCTCTACAAAGTGATCTAAATTAATTACAAATATAAATAGAAGATAATTGATTGCATGAGTATTCACTTCCTTTGAGTCAGTATTTAGTAGATGTACCTTTGGCAGCAATTATAGCCTTGGGTCTGTATGAATAGGTCTTTATCAGCTTTGCACATCGGGACACTGCAATTTTTCCCCATTCTTCTTTACAAAACTGCTCAAGCTCTGTCAGATTGAATGGGGATCATGAGTGAACAGCCCTTTTCAAATCCAGCCACAAACTCTCAGTTGGATTGATGTCTGGACTCTGACTTGGCCACTCCAGGACATTAACTTTGTTGTTTTTAAGCTATTCCTGTGTAGCTTTGGCTTAATACTTGGGGTTCATTGTCTTGCTGGAAAACAAATCTTCTCCCAAGTCGCAGTTCTCTTGCAGACTGCATCAGGATTTCTTCCAGGATTTCCCTGTATTTTGCTGCGTTCATTTTACCCTCTACCTTCACAAGCCTTCCAGGGCCTGCTGCAGTGAAGCATCCTCACAGCATGATGCAGCCACCACCATGCTTCATGGTAGGGATGGTGTGTTTTTGATGATGTGAGGTGTTTGGCTTATGCCAAACATGGCGTTTAGTTTGATGGCCAAAAAGCTCAATTTTGGTTTCATCAGACCATAAAACCTTCTTCCAGCTGACTTCAGAGTTTCTCACATGACTTCTAGCAAGCTCTAGCTGAGATTTGATGTGAGTTTTTTTTTTCAGCAATGACTTTCTCTTTGCCATTCTCCTATAAAGCTGTGACTGGTGAAGCACCTGGGCAACAGTTGTATGTGCAGTCTCTCCCATCTCAGCCACTGAAGCTTGTAACTCCTCCAGAGTTGTCATAGGTCTATTGGTGGCCTCCCTTACTAGTCCCCTTCTTGCACGGTCTCTCAGTTTTGAAGACAGCCTGCTCTAGGCAGAGTTACAGTTATCCCGTATTCTTTCCTTTTCTTGATGACTGTACTCCAAGGGATATTCAGTGACTTGGAAATTTTCTTGTATCCATCTGCTGACTTGTTCTTTTCAATAACCTTTTGCGGAATTGCTTAGAGTGTTCTTTTGTCTTCATGGTGTAGTTTACTGACGACTGACTCACCAGCAGCTGAACCTTCCAGATACAGGTGTATTTTTACTACAATCAATTGAAACACCGTGACTGCACACAGGTCTCCAAAAACAGATCTCCATTTAACTAATTATTTGATTTGTAAAACCAATTGGATGCACGAGTGATGATTTGGCGAATCATAGAAACATAGAAAACCTACAGCACAATACAGACCCTTCAGCCTACAATGCTGTGCCGAACATGTACTTACTTTAGAAACTACCTAGGGTTACCTATAGCCCTGTGTTTTTCTAAGCTCCATGTACTGATCCAGGAGTCTCTTAAAAGACCCTATTGTATCCACCTCCACCACCGTCACCAGGAGCCCATTCCACACACCTACCAATCTCTGTGTAAAAAAACTTACCCCTGACATCTCTTCTGTACCTACTTCCAAGCACCTTAATCCTTTTCCCTCTCATGCTAGCCATTTTAGCCTTGGGAAAAAGCCTCTGTCAATTCACACGGTCAATGCCTCTCATCATCTTATACACCTCTATCAGGTCACCTCTCATCCTCCATCACTCCAAGGAGAAAAGGCTGAGTTCACTCAACCTATTCTCACAAGGCATGCTCCCCAATCCAGGCAACATTTTTGTAAATCTCCTCTGCACCATTTCTATGGTTTCCACAACCTTCCTATAGTGAGGTGACCAGAACTGAGCACAGTACTCCAAGTGGGGTCTGACCAGGGTCCTATATAGCTGTAACATTACCTCCCGGCTCTTAAACTCAATCCCACGATTGATGAAGGTCAATGCACCATATGCCTTCTTCACCACAGAGTCAACCTGCGCAGTAGTTTTGAGTGTCCTATGGACTCGGACCCCAAGATCCCTCTGATCCTCCACACTGCCAAGAGTCTTACCATTAATACTATACTCTGCCATCATATTTGACCTACCAAAATGAACCCACTCACACTTATCTGGGTTGAATACCATCTGCCCCTTCTCAGCCCAGTTTTGCATCCTATCGATGTCCAGCTGTAAACTCTGAAAGCCCTCCACACTATGCACAACACCCCCAACCTTTATGTCATCAGCAAATTTACTATCTCATCCCTCCACTTCATCATCCAGGTCATCTATAAAAATCACGAAGAGAAGGGGTCCCAGAACAGATCCTTGAGGCACACCACTGGTCACCGAACTCCATGCAGAATATGACCTGTCTACAACCACTCTTTGCCTTCTGTGGGCAAGCCAGTTCTGGATCCACAAAGCAATGTCCCCTTGGATCCCATGCCTCCTTACTTTCTCATTAAGCCTTGCATGGGGTTCCTTATCAAATGCCTTGCTGAAATCCATATACACTACATCTACTGCTCTACCTTCATCAATGTGTTTAGTCACATCCTCAAAAAATTCGATCAGGCTGGTAAGGCATGACCTGCGTTTGACAAAGCCATGCTGACTATTCCTAATCATATTATGCCTCTCCAAATGTTCATAGATCCTGCCTCTCAGGATCTTTTCCATTAAATTACCAACCACTGAAGTAAGACTCACTGGTCTATAATTTCCTGGGCTATCTCTGCTTCCTTTCTTGAATAAGGGATCAACGTCAGCAACCCTCCAATCCTCCGGAACCTCTCCCGTCCCCATTGATGATGCAAAGATCATTTTCAGAGGCTCAGCAATCTCCTCCATCGCCTCCCACGGTATCCTGGGGTACATCTTGTCCGGTCCCGGAGACTTATCCAACTTAATGCTTCCCAAAAGCTCCAGCACATCCTCTTTCTTAATGTCTGTATGCTCAAGCTTTTCAATCCACTGTAAGTCATCCCTACAATCACCAAGATCCTTTTCCGTAGAGAATACTGAAGCAAAGTATTCATTAAGTACCTCTGCTATCTCCTCCGGTTCCATACACACTTTTCCACTGCCACACTTGATTGGTCCTATTCTCTCACGTCTTATCCTCTTGCACTTCACATACTTGTAGAATGCCTTGGGGTTTTCCTTAATCCTGTCCACCAAGGCCTTCTCATGGCCCCTTCTGGCTCTCCTAATTTCATTCTTAAGTTCCTTCCTGCTAGCCTTATAATCTTCTAGATTTCCATCATTGCCTAGTTTTTTGAACCTTTCGTAAGCTTTTCTTTTCTTCTTGACTAGATTTCCAACAGCCTTTGTACACCACAGTTTCTGTACCCTACCATCATTTCCCTGTCTCATTGGAACGTACCTATGCAGAACACCACGCAAATATCCCCTGAACATTTGCCACATTTCTGCCGTACATTTCCCTGAGAACATCTGTTCCCAATTTATGCTTCCAAGTTCCTGCCTGATAGCTTTATAGTTCCCCTTACTCCAATTAAATACTTTCCTAACTTGTCTGTTCCTATCCTTCTCCAATGCTATGGTAAAGGGGATAGAATTGTGATCACTATCTCCAAAATGCTCTCCCACTGAGAGACCTGACACCTGACCAGGTTCATTTCCCAATACCAGATCAAGTACAGCCTCTCCTCTTGTCGGCTTATCTACATATAGCGTCAAGAAACCTTCCTGAACACATCTAACAAACTCCACCCCATCTAAACCCCTTGCTCTTTGGAGATGCAATGAATATTTGGGAAATCAAAATCTTCCACCACGACAACACTTATTATTACACCTTTCCAAAATCTGTCTCTCTATCTGCTCCTCGATGTCCCTGTTGCTATTGGGTGGTCTATAAAAAATACCCAGTGGAGTTATTGACCCCTTCCTGTTCCTAACTTCCACCCACAGAGACTCCGTAGACAATCCCCCCATGTCTTCCTCCTCTTCTACGGCCATGACACTATCTCTGATCAGCAGTGTCACGCCCCCACCTCTTTTGCCTCCCTCCCCTTCCTTTCTGAAACATCTAAAGCCTAGCATTCTAAGTAACCATTCCTGCCCCTGAGCCATCCAAGTCTCTGTAAAGGCGAAAACATCATAGCTCCAAGTACTGATCCACGCTCTAAGCTCATCTGCTTTGTTCATGATGCTTCTTGCATTAAAATAGACACATCTCAAACCGTCGTTCTGAGCGCATCCCTTCTCTATCACCTGCCTATCCTCCCTCTCACACTGTCTCCAAGCTTTCTCCATTTGTGAGCCAACCACCCCTTCCTCCGACTCTTCAGTTCTTTTCCCACCCCCCAGCAATCCTAGTTTAAACTCTCCCCAATAGCCTTAGCAAACCTCCCTGCCAGGATATTGGACCCCATCGGATTCAAGTGCAATCTGTCCTTTTTGTACAGGTCACGCCTGCGCCAAAAAAGGTCCCGATGATCCAGAAATCTGAATCCCTGCCCCCGCTCCAATCCCTCAGCCACACATTTATCCTCCACCTCACTCTATTCCTATACTCACTGTCACGTGGCACAGGCAGTAATCCCGAGATTACTATCTTTGAGGTCCTGCTTCTCAACTTTCTTCCTAACTCCTTGTAGTCTGTTTTCAGGACCTCCTCCCTTTTCCTACCTATGTTGTTGGTACCAATATATACCATGATCTCTAGCTGTTCACCGTCCCACTTCAGGATATTGTAGACAAGATCAGAAACATCCCAGACCCTGGCACCTGGGAGGCAAACTGCCATCCGTGTTTCTTTCCTGCATCCACAGAGACGCCTGTCTGACCCCCTAACTATAGAGTCCCCTATCACTGCCACCTTCTTCCTTTTACTTCCTTTCTGAGTTACAGGACCAGACTCTGTGCCAGAGGCACAGCCACTGTTGCTTCCCCCAGGTAGGCCGTCCCCCCCAAGAGTACTCAAGCAGGAGTACTTATTGTTAAGGGGGACAGCTACAGGGGTACTCTCTAGTATCTGACTCTTCCCCTTCCCTCTCCTGACTGCTGCCCGCTTATCTGTTGCCAGAGGCCCCGGTGTGACTATATGCCTATAACTCCTCTCTATCACCTCCTCACTCTCCCTGACCAGACGAAGGTCATCGAGCTGCATCTCCAGTTCCCTAACGTGGTCCCTAAGGAGCTGCAGCTCAATACACCTGGTGCAGATGTGGCCATCTGGGAGGCTGGGAGTCTCCCGGACTTCCCACATCTGACACCCAGTACAGAACACTGGCATCACAGACATACTTCCTGTTTCTATTCTACACAAATAACTTACCTCGTCTCGACCCTTTATCGCCAAAGCCCCGTTGAGCCAAAGCCCTCCTACTCTGTCTACCTCTACTCAATTGCCTGCTCTATAAAACTGTCTCCTTTTAAACTCTTCCCACTGGTCTAACTCGCTGATGTCCACATGCTTGCACAGTCATGCCTTGATCAAACCATTGAAGAAAAAGCTTCTTATTGAAGGGGGTTGAACACTTATTCAATCAATTATATTGTGCTTTATATTTATAATTAATTTAGATCACTTTGTAGTGATCAGTCTTCACTTTGACACGAAAGAGTATTTTTCTGTTGATCAGTGACAAAAAAGCAAAATTAAATCCATCAATGTTCAATGTTGTAAAACAATAAAACATGAAAACTTCTAAAGGGATGAATATTTTTTGTAGGTACTGTAGTTGTAGAGTTTGTTATCTTGGGAAAATGATTGAGACTATCTATTTTATTTCTGCCCTTGATAAACTTAGAAACCTCTATCATGTTATCCTTCAGCCTCCTACTTTCCAATGAGATCAAAGCCAGAATATCCTATCTCTCCTTATGTCCACAGGAGAGTCTATGACATAGAGCCTGAACATCAGAGCTATACTTTCCTGGATCAAATATATGAAGCACCAAGGAGATGATGGTAGGAATTTTGAACTTACACAGATGGGAGCTGACATTAGGCAAAGTTCTTGGAACAGAGTAGTATCACCCTTGGGTAGAATTCTGTTGTCTAAGTACAGGGAGATGCCACAGATGAACGCATTCTGTTATCCACAGAAAAATATCACCAAGAGACTGAGTTGTGTCTTTTGGAAACAACTCACTATTGCGCCAGAGCAGAGTTACATTCCTCAGGGAACAGACAGCTAAGTTATGGGATGTCATAAGTTTCAACACAGGTCTGCAGGTTTTCTGACAGATGTGTTATCTGTGTTGTGTCCTGGCATATCTACATCCCTTTATCCCCAAAGAGTTCCGCTGGCCTTGGGAGTGTGACAGTGCTGAGCTTCCTTGGGAATTCAGTTTTTATCTTCCTTCCTTTGGTTCTCAGCTGCTATACTCATCTTTGCCCGACGTCCAATTATCCTGGACTCCAGTTGTGCATGGTGTCACACAATCGCTGGTCATTATCTCTTCCAGAGCAAGAGTCCATGATAGGCAGCCATTACAGACATTGTCCTCCTAGTAAGGCTGCATTGAGTTGTCTTGTTGTGAGGAGTGTTTGGGTTAAGCATTTAGTCTCCTGAAACTATAGGCTGGATATACAGCAGTTTGAAATCTCTGGCGTTGCAACTGAAATGGCACTGCCAAGGGAGTGAGGCCCTCCATTAGTTGGAATCGACCATGGATGTTGCGTTCCAGCTGTCTATGTGACACATAAGCCAGACCAGTATGATATGGAGAGAAAGGTGTTGCCCATGCAGCAGGCTCCCCCTCTCCACACATCTGATGAACTCAAAAGAACAGCAGAGACCAGTACATTTTGCACCAGCAGCGTTGCAGCAGTTGCCAGTCAGCGCTGAATCAACATAGGACCGCCTTAGTGTTCCAGCTCCAGATGTTTCCCTCGGGGGTTTACTCCCAAAGCCTTCCCCATGAGTGGGTGTAGCCGCAAGGCAGCAAAGGTTTGCGATCAGAGTTTTTCTTCTCCTAGATGAGCTGTCAACCACGGCTGACGAGCCCCATCTGCCTGAAGCGACTGGTTTTAAGGTGCCAGTAACCTGCCTTTGCCCTTTCTCCTGTCAGTAGAAATCATTCCGCTGGGCTTACTAACTAAGCCACACGTGAAGGCCAGGAGCTGGACTTGGTTGTCAGAAGCTAGTTGAAACACAAGCCGTTGTGAGCTTTTAATAGATCGTGTGAGTTATCTCCACTACCATCCCCAGCTCTAACAACCTTAAGGAACTCACTGGCAAGTAGCATTGTACAGACCTCAGTTTATTATTGTCTGAAGTGGGTTGTACGATGGTCCAATCTCACCAAATTACCAGTAATGTTCCAAAGTGGCTTTGAATGGGGACTGACAATATATCTGATCACCTAGAGTGAGTGGACATAGGATTGTGTAAGAACAAACGAAACAACAGCAGGAGTAGGCCAGTCAGTTAGTTGATCCAGCTCCACCATTTGAATGATCATGGCTGATCCAATCCCATTTTCCTACTCTGTCTTTCATAGTTCAAATACCCTGCAGCACACATCTGATGCACAACTTTCTGAGAGCAGAAATTCCTCTTCACCTCTCTCTGAAATAGGCACCCCTCCATACCAATGATACAACAATTAGGAGGTATAGATGATAGTGAAGAAGTTTTTGTGCGGTAGGTTACAGGGGGATGTTGATCAGTTAGTGAAGTGGACCAAGGAGTGGCAAATGGATTAGAAAACAGGTTAAGCGTGAGGTGAGGCGTACTGTAGAAAATGGCCTTTTCCCCAGGATAGGGGAGTCCATAACTAGGGGGCATAGATTTGGGTGAGATGGGAAACATTCAAAAGGGGCCCAAGGCGCAACCTTTCCAGGTAGAGAGTGATGAGTATCTGGAATGAGCTGCCAGGGGTTGAAGCGGTAAAATAGTATCAATGAAGAAGCACCAGGATAGGTACTTGGTAGGGCAGTAGTTGGAGCGATATGGGCTGAATGCAAGGAATTGGAAGCAGCTGGTTGAATAACTGGGAGGCGTGGACTGGCTGTGTTGAAGGGCTTGTATCTGTACTCTATTGCTTCATGACTCATTCTTCAGAGCTCCAATAGGTTGAGGCCCAACCTTCTCAAAGATGCATCAACCCCTTCATCTCCAGGTATAAACCCATTGAACCTTCTCTACATTATCTCCATTAGAAAACCAAACTGTACACAGAATTCCAGGTGCAGTCTAATCAGTTCCCTGTAAATTACATCAAACCATCCCCACCCCAAACCCCTTGCGGTAAAGGCCAACATTTCAGTTGCCTTCCTAATTACCTGGCAAACTTGCACGCTAATCCTTTGCGTTTTATTCAGCAGAGCTCCCAGATTCCTTTCATGCTGCAACATTTTGTTATCATTTTGTAATAATATTTTGATGGTGGTTTATCTCAGATCAATTGATGAATTTCCAAATAGTAATCCGATAATTACATCGCAAGGCTGAACGGAGAGCCTGAGAACCCCAAGAACTTTGTTCCCTACTCTGTTCAGTTCAATTAGCTTCATGTTCAGTAAAAGCTAAACAGTTACTTGACATTTTTTTATTTGTATCTATTCCAGGAAATGCAATGTAACATTTTATGACCAGAGAAGCCAAAACTCAGAAGAGAGGTATATATGTAGCTGATGGCATTTCCTCACTTTGTGCTATCTCCTGAAGTCATAATTACAGTATGCGGTGTAGATTCTACCATAGCTACTGTTCCTTGTTGATCATCAATTTTGAAGAGCTCTTGCATAAACTTGCATGGCAGAAACATTCATGCTTTCCGTACTTGGTGGGAATTTCAAAGCCATAATTTATCTGAATCCATGGATCAACATACCTGTCCAAATGAGTTGACTCAATTTAATGGGGATCTGTGTTTGCAAATTAAATCTTAAGTGATGAGTTGAGCTGGGATGTGATAGGGAGGGCAGCACCATTGCTTAGAGGGTTAACATTAAAGTAATTCTGAAGTTCTTTAGCTCTTTTTGGAGCTTTTGATGGATGATCTCCTTACACACTTGTCAAGTTTATCCCCTGCAGTGGTGGAAGGTATAGTTGGGACCTGTTTTGTGTAACAGAGGCTGACAAAGCTGGGATGTGTCAACCCACAGCTCCAGGTGCTTCACTTAACATATTCATCAGTCCTTTGCTATTCATTTCCCCCACTGCCTGCCCCAATGCCCCAGGACATGAAGGGTCCTCCTAATAAAGCTCTCCGTTTGTTCTCCTTCCTGGGTGAATCTGGCTGAGCTCCAGTGAGAGAATCACCTGGGGACATGTAGTACACTGGTGGCTTGCTGCCCCTGATACTCTAATCCTATTTACAATACATTGGCTTTATCTGACATGCTTCATTTGCTTGTTGCTGCTGGCTGTTGTGGCTGTGTGAACTGAGTTACTGACTAACCGTGGTGAGAGGAGATTGACTGGCCGTGTGATGGATTTCCTTACTCACACACACCTGCCCTAATTCAGTACAAATCTGCCCAAAAATGACAACCTTCCAGCTATATTCCTCCCCCCGCCCCCCGCCTGTAGTTTGTTTTAATTGTGTCTGGTGAGCAACAGGCTTGTACCAGAGCAAGTCAAAAAGCTCCACAAATAAGGATTTGTTTTTATATATATTTCCCTTGATTCAAATCAATAAGCATTGTAGTCTTCTTGGCACTGACTGCTATGAATTTGTTTTTCTTTCACAGATAATTGCCCTTTAATATTTACAATCTCAGGGTTCCAAAATCTATGTTTTTCAATGGTAGCCATGCAGCAATATTTAAAAAAACAAGACACTGGAATGATAGCAGAGATTGCAGATGCTGGAATATGGAGTAACAATCTGCTGCAGAAACTCAGTCAATCTGTGGGAGAAGGAGTTGTTAACATTTTGGGTTGAAACCCTGCCTGCCATGCTGAGGACTTTTGTAGCTTGGCTACGACTTGCTTCACCACCCCAATCTGTCTCTCAATAATCTACTGTTCATATAAATGTTTCTGATTTGATTGCTGAAACCAGCATACATCAGGAAGCTCTTCTGCTGACATTAACCTGTCTTACAGCTATTCCCCTATCTCCAGTATCTCACATAAAACCCTACAATGCCACATGCCTGCAAACTCTTCAACCACAACTAATTGCATTACTGCCAAACACAGTCTGCACCCAAAACTGAGTCTCGACAACAGAGCACAGTGAACCCTAAAAATATGAATGGTCCTGTTACCCCTCCCATAATTGTAATGTCTTCTCAAACTTCAATATCATAGATTCATACAGCACAGAAATAGGTATTTCAACCTACCAAATCCATGCCAACTATCAACCACCGATTCATTCTGCTTATCCTGAGACCCAGTGGTTTAAAACCTACCTGTATGGTCCTAGAGAAGGGAAAATAGAAGTTGTCTCTGAGTTGCTTCACTGAGATTCCTTGGGTGCATGGTTATAGACAAAAGGAGTGGTAAGATCCTGGCGAGACCATTGTTGGAATGCAGAGCAATTTTAAACTCAACATTGAATGCTGTAATAGTGTTGCACTAACCGCTGTGCTATCGTGGCACCCGTTATTATTTTATGGTCTTCTGATGCTGTAGCCCAGCTACTTCAAGGTTCAATGTATTGTGCATTCAGAGATGCTCTACTGCCCACCACTGTTGTAAAGGGTGGTTATTTGAGTTACTGTTGCCTGCCTATCAGCTTGAACCAGTCCAGCCATTCTCCACTGACCGCTCTCATTAACAAGATGTTTTCACCAACAGTACTGCTGTTCCTTGTTTTTTTTTTGCTTTTCACACCATTCACTCTAAACTTTAGAACTGGAATTCCCAACCTGGGGTTCACAGACCTCTTGCTTAATGGTTTTGGTCCATGGCATAAAAAAAGTTGGGAACCCCTGCTCTAAAAACTGTTGTGTGTGAAAATCCCAGCAGGTCAGCAGTTTCTAAGAGACTCAAACCACTCCATCTAGTACCAACAATCATTCCACTGTGAAAGTCACTTAGATCGCATTAGATCTGACGTTTGGTCTGAAGAAGAACTGGACCTCTTGACAATGCCTGCATGTTTTTATGCAGAGTTGCTGCTTCGTGGTTGGCTGATTAGAGATTTGTATTAACAAACAGATGTACCCAGTGAAGTGGCCACTGTGTATATTCCATTAAGTGGGACATAGAAACATAGAAACATAGAAAATAGGTGCAGGAGTAGGCCATTCGGCCCTTCGAGCCTGCACCGCCATTTATTATGATCATGGTTGATCATCCAACTCAGAACCCCGCCCCAGCCTTCCCTCCATACCCCCTGACCCCTGTAGCCACAAGGGCCATATCTAACTCCCTCTTAAACATAGCCAATGAACTGGCCTCAACAGTTTGCTGTGGCAGAGAATTCCACAGATTCACCACTCTCTGGGTGAAGAAGTTTTTCCTAATCTCGGTCCTAAAAGGCTTCCCCTCTATCCTCAAACTGTGACCCCTCGTTCTGGACTTCCCCAACATCGGGAACAATCTTCCTGCATCTAGCCTGTCCAATCCCTTTAGGATCTTATACGTTTCAATCAGATCCCCCCTCAATCTTCTAAATTCCAACGAGTTCCAACGGGCACAGAGGACTCTGTGTTATGCACCATGTTGTCTGACCTGTCAAATCTCCCCAGCGTTTTGTGTCGTCACCTAAAACTGATTGCAATATTCTTGTTGTGGATTAGAGTTGAAACAAATGTGGCAGAAATTTACACTTATTCCATTCTTGTTTACCATCATGAGGGTCACTAGATATTCTCTACGATTCACCTCCCTCATTTTAGTGTTGCTTTTTCATGTGCGACACTTAATTTTTTACCTTTTGTTTCACTCATTTTCTTCAGTCTTGGTTGTTAGCTTGCAGAATTGTGCGTCTTCATTTGCAATTCTCCAAGGTGATTTTTGTTTTTATTTTCTATTCTTTATTTTAGCATTCAGAATTATTTCCTAATATTGCTTTCCTTTTCATCACTGCTGTTCCACATTCAAGTTGAGACTTCTGTCTTCTCTGCATTTTGCCATGAAAAGACTGATGTTGCCAGATAGAGTGTGTTTAGTATTGGCTGCTAAAAGTAGACCATGACTTAAACATTGTGTCCTTAATAAGCACAAACACATAACCCATATTGAAGTTGGAGAAACAGTCCTAACATTATAGAGTTTTCTTTGCCTCCTCAATAGATTGAAATTGGACAACTTCAAATCCTATGTGCTTGCTATCCTTCCATGTTTCACAATGGCTTTCCATGAATACTCTAAAGAGGATAAGTAAATGATGGAATGAGAGAAAATGCTACTAATCATGACCTTTCTACTGCCAAGACTGAATAAACGCTGAAGGAAATGGTGAAGAAGACAAGGGCACTAGAAGTGTAGTGGAGACACTAGAGAGCTTCAGATGCTGAAATCTCTGTTGAGTCCTGATCAAGGGTCTAATCTGGAAATGTTGACTGCCCTTTTCCTTCCATAGTTGCTGCCTGACCTGCTGAGCTCCTCCACCATTTTGTATGCGTAGCGCCCGAAGCATTTTAGATGAAAATTAAACGAACTTGCAGAATTTTGTCCTTGAAGACCATGCATCTGAAGAAGATGAATTATTATTCAAAGTAAAGATAGGATATGTAGAAATGCAAAGATGAACAGCTTCACCCAAAATCAAGAAGTAGCAAAGTTAGAAAGATATTGGATAGAGGCACATCGCCAGTTTGTTCTTATCAGTAAGCCATTTGTGAGGTGAATGAGGATGCCTTTGGCTATTCTTTGTAACCAGATTTCAATATCCAGGTTCGAGGTTGACAATGATCATGAAATTGAGAGCAGACCTGGACAAAGATAATTATTTGTGGAAAACTGGGGAATGATCGGTTCAGCCAAGATTTCCCAATGTTTTTGAAGAGGATATGATTCTTGACTTGAAGAAGCTGTAGAGGAAAAGGCAACAGAAAGATGGCAAAAGTCTAATAAACCCTGCAGAAAATAATATCGTAGGGAAATGTGAGTGAGGTTTTGGTTACACCAGCAATTTTACAGTGGCATGAGAGAATGGTTAAACCTGTGACTATATTGTGTATATACTATGTAAGTAACAATCTTTTGCCCTACTGTAAAAGGTGGAAGAGTGCAGCGTATTTATTTTCATGTGTTGAAGTTGACTGCGGCTTCTGTCTGAATTGTAAGTGCCTGTAGAGGTTTGCCATAGCTGGCCGAAAGGTTCTGGGAATAAAAATTGTGCTGAGCTCTAAATTTGTTCAGCTCCTCACTCTCAAGGGCAAACTTAGACATTTTACCAGACATCTTGAGCAGCCTTGGGTCAAGCTTACATTTCCGCATGGGAAGATCCCAAAACAGTCAAAGCTCAGAATGAGGCACTTGTCTCTGTTCTTGTCTCGAGTATCTCTCTTCACCTCAGATGATGTAGTACAAAAATGAACGGATGAGGTGGGGAGACAGAACAATTAAGCTTAAAAGCTGGTTTGTATCATATAGGGTTTCATCCATTTACAACCTTTTATTCCCAAGTAAAATAGGCGGCCAGCACCCCTTCATTAAATAACACTTAAGTATTTTTCTCAGGAGCCAAAGTCGAGACACTGATGAGGCAACAATGGGATGAATTTGAGTTGCACACACACCACCTACTGGTACCAAACAACGATTGATCGAATCATTCTTCCTTGCAAGTCTGTTCCAATAACTGGGCGAAAACCTTAAAGCCATTTAACTTGTTGTGACAGCATCACTCCACACAAACCTCTTCACTTTCTCTTCCCTCTCTCTCTAACTGCCAAACTTAATGAAATTTATTTATTTATTTATTGAGATACAGCATCGAATAAGCCCTTCGAGCCATGCCGCCCAGCAGCCCCCAAGCCTTATCATAGGACAACTCACAGTGACCGATTAATCTACTAACTGGTACATCTTTTGACTGTGGGAGGAAAACAGAGCACCCAGAGAAAACCCACACATTCCACGAGGAGGGCGTACAGGCTTCTTAATTTAACCCTAACCTAATCACGGGACAATTTTCAATGACCAATTAACCTACCCAGTACATCTTTGAACTATGGGAGGAAACCAGAGCACCAGGAAAAAACCCACACATTTGATGTGGACAACACACAGACTCCTTAGAGACGACATTGGGTTTGAACTCCGAATTCTGATGCCATGAGCTGTAATAGAGTTGCGCTAACTGCTATGCGCGGGAGTCTGCCTTTGTTGTGCGTTTGAAAGTAGGGAGTGGAATTGAGGAGGTTCAGTTGAAAGCAAGGAGGACGTGTATGAAGCACGATGTAACTATCATTCCTCTGTAAGGTCACAGATGGAGATGTACCATGTGTGGCATTTATTTGTATCAGACTTTCTTGTTTATTATATAAGTGTAACTGTGGATACAATTCAAACCAAAAATTCCAAATCCAAACAGAATGCCACCCCTTTCCCCTTCCTGTAGATTCTGGAGCTAGAAAAGGACTAAAGAGAATTTTTATAGCACAGGGCCAGGTCATTCCACACATCATGTCAGGATCAATGTTAATGCTCCAGATCTTGTCCTCCTCTATCAATGTAACCTTCCTTTGCAGCCTTCTTTATCTATTTATTTTCCTTTCCTTTAAATACATTGTTTCCTCAATGAATAACTGTGATAGTACATTCATATTCTAATCTGTTAAAAAGCTGTGTTTATCAGTGATGATCTTATAAATTGTCACTCGGACTGTCTGTGGACATAGTTTAAGCCCACTTTTATATGCTGAGTTGTTGGTCCAGTAAAGTAGGATAGTGGGCTCTACATAACTCTGAGGTAAATTCATCAACTTGATGAGCCTTACCAACTGCACATTGAGTTTTTTTTTTTGCTTAGTTTGGGGAAACAGTGTGTTCCACTATGGAAAGTTGTTCTATCCTGACAACTCCAAGAAGGAACCATGCAGCCGGACTTAAGGCAACATTCAGATACAAACTGACAAATGGCAAATGATCTTAGAGGAAAACATCTCATATCTGCCCCAACCTAATGCATGAACTTTGATTTTTCCAGTTTTAGGTAACACTCTCCTCCAGTGTGCTTTCCCATTACGACCCCAACTGCATGCCCTTTCTCTCTCATTCTCCTTTCAATCTTCCTCTGGTCCTTCTATTTTTATCCTCTTTCCTACCCACCCCCTTCACCGATCTTTGTCCCCCTCCCTCTTTTGGTTCCATCCACCGATGACACACTCAGTTGACCACAGACCTCATTCAGTTCTGATTCCAACTACCCTTCCTCTCTCCCTTCATAGTTCCCATTATCCTCTCCTTTAATGATCAGATTCTCGTATTGGTAGTCCTTGAGTTCCTGCTTATCTTCCTCCAGCTCCTGTCTCTACCTTCATCCTTCCCATCCTCCTCACCTTTCTCCATTTGACTCATTTTTTGTCTGTCTCCATCTACCTTCCATCTGCCTTTGTGTCCCAACTCCACCCTTCCCCTTCCCAACCTGGTTCAATCTGCTAGTTGTCTACCTTTCACCTCAGGCTCCTCCTGTCTATACTACCTGCTCCCCCTCTCCATGTTCAGTCCTAATGCAGGGTCTTGACCAGAAATCTCAGCGTGTTGAGGAGACTCTGTGGGAGGAAGGGAATTTGAACAAAAATATCAACAATTCTTTTCCTCCCACAGAATATTCTTGACCTGATGAGTTCCTCCAGCATTTTGTTGCTCCAGATTCCAGCATCTACAGTTTCTCATGTCTCCAAGTGGTAAGTGACATTGGTACCTCAAAAGAGACAGACAATGATAATTTGCAACAGGAGAGAGTCCAATCACACCTACCCTTCATATTCATTACCATCAATATGCTTGGAGTCACAATGGAGCAGAAACTCACTGGACCAATTACATGAACACCATGGCTACAAAAGCAGGATAGAAGGTATCCTACAACAAGCGACTTATCTCTTAGCACCGCAAAGCCCCTCTACTATCCACAAAGTACAAATCACAAGCAAGACCGAATGCACTTCACTTGCCTGGATTAGTGCAGCCCCAATAAACACAACCTGGAGTCCTGTTGAAGGGTATCAGTCTGAAATGTCAACTGTCCATAGATGCTGCCTGACCCGCTGAGTTCCTCCAGCATTTTATGAGTATTAACCCAGTATAATAATGTTTTCTTTTATCACTGAAGCTTCAAACTCAACCCTGTAGCATTGGTGGAGCACCTTCAACAAAAGTAATGCAGGTATCCAACAAGAGAGATCAACATCAGCTTCTCAAAGACAAAAGGGATGGATGATAAATGCTGGTCTTGCTCGCAATATCCAAATCTGTCAAGATAAATCATCATCATTATGTGCCAGGTCGTAGGACGTGGGTAATCCTGGTTTTCCATGACGATGATTGTTCTTGGCAAGTTTTTCTACAGAAGTGGTTTGTCATTGCCTTCTTTTGGGCAGTGTCAAAACGGGTGACCTCAGCCATTTTCAACACTCTTCAGAGATTGTCTGCCTGGTGTCAGTGATCACAGAACCAGGACTTGTGATCTGCACCAGCTGCTCATACGACCATCCACCACCTGCTCCCATGGCTTCACGTAACCCTGATCGGGGGGTTAAGCAGGTACTACACTTTGACCAAGGGGGACCTGCAGGCTAGCAGAGGGAAGGAGGGACTTACACCTCCTTTGTAGAGACGTATCTCCACCCTGCCACCCTGAAAGATGAAAATATGCAATTAAGGTTGATGCACATTCTCATATTGTGAAGTTGAAAAGAAATATGAATTACAGCAAGAAACTCCTTCTACCTTACAATATATCAACTGGGCTCAATTTAAAATGTGAAAATTCATGATGCAAGAAAATAGTTTCTGGGAAGGGAATGCCCATGTTTTACTTTACAAGGTATTAAATAGCCAATACACCATATAACTCATATTTTGCATACACTTCAGTGTGGGGATCTTGAGAGGAAAATGGATTCTTTGCATTGGGCATTTAAATGCATATCAGAACACAGGTGAACATAAAGGCAGATTAATTCATTTTAAGATGGTCTTGTTGTCTCTCAAGACAGGAATACGTTTGTGAGATTTGTTGCTATTTTTTTATAGATTGCTCATCAACATATCCGCCCTCCAGCAGAGCTCCAAGCTGGGAAGGCAGCCAGGCGAAAATGTCTTCAAATCAACTTTTCTTCACTTTGACCAACAATATGGCACCCTTAACCTCCAGAAAAATATTAATTACTCTTTTATTATGAAATCAACCATTTCCTACAGCAGCCTGGTCTCTATGCATCAGTTTTATAATGTGATACCAATTTGTGTGGAATTATGAGACAGTAATCAATGCTGACTGCAGTTGGCTTCAGATTGTCCAAGTTTATTTACACAAGATGCTTCTAATTCACAGGAATGTTTAACAACAGCTTACATTCATGCTAAAGAATGTGTCATTACCCTGGGTTGGAAAGGACAGTGTACAAATTGACAGTTCCTCCCAGTCCATTGGGAGTTAGTTCACTGGGGATTAAAATAAACTTTAAAGAGGCTTATGAACAACTGAACATCAATAATAATGTCCTGTTACTATTTACACAGACTACACTTGCAGGTGAGAGAATCATGATCTGAAACAATTCAAGGAATATTTTGAGGAAATTGTGGAAACTGATGATTCTGTCATTCAACTTTGCAGTGGGAAATGACCTTTCCAGGGAACACACCTCAGGAAGTCAGAGGCACCTGGCCAATGATCTTACTCCAATTAATTTTTTTGGCAGACTTGTAATTACCAACTTTGCTAACAATTATCTTACTAGATATGCTTCCTACACATGGCTCTCTGCTTGTATATTTGGATTCTGACCTAGCCTTCAGTAAAAAGATTTCTTTCTATTTATCAAGAAACTACAATTTTGGAGTATAATTTAGTCCTCATTGCTTTACATGTGAGAGAACATAATTGGGGGCCAATGTCAGCAAGATGACTCAGGCGTGCATGCACCACTACATTGGTGTAGGTACCTGCACTAGCACCTGTAGCACAGATAAGAAGTAGACACCAGCTCTCTCATGTATCCAATGCCATGGTTGTATTTTTCAGAGCTCCTGTAGCAAATTATTGAGCGACAATGTAGCTGACTTTCATGTGCTCTGCGTAGGAGCAGTAAATACCACCAAAGGACGTTTTTTTCTTCCTCAAGGGATTTATCTGTGAAGCCAGGAGAAGCAGAGATATCTTCAAGGCTATCAGCTGCTCTGCATTCACCTCTTCCCATTGATTCCTCCACCTGGGACACTGAGAGTTTTTGCCAGTGAGGTAGTGGCCACAAAATAGAAAGGAGGTCTGGAGTCTCATTTTAGATCAGGGGTTCCCAATCCAAGGTCCATGGACCCCTTTGTTAATGGTAAGGCTCCATGGCACAAAAAAGTTTGGGAACTCCTGTTTTAGATGATCTCAAAGATCTCCATTAGAGCCCATATAATGAACCAATTATTGGTAAAATTTTCAAAATCATAAATCATACAGTTAGTTAATCTTATCCCAAACAGCTTTCGTGGAGTGTACCACTTTTGTCCTCCTGTTTTTCAGTGAAGTTTAGGTTCCTCCTCACTCCAAGGCTGCTGCTACGCTTATGCTTATGTCTGAGATTCGAGCAGCACTTGAGCTGTGATCTGATCAAGGTCCCATATTTGAATGTTAACTTTTCTAACCTCATCGCATTGATTTAGAAGTTTACATTCCATTATCTTTTATAATTGCTTTTGTAGATCAGCTGACTTTCCATAATCTTAGGTGGATTTACCAAGGACATTTGATAAGGATCATCAAAATAATTTATCAGAAAATGCCAAAAAGAATGGAATTGCAAAAGAACCCATGACAATGCTTTTAAATGAGTGGCAGATGGAACATAATATTCTGAGATCAATGAGGTGCTATAAGCCACCTGAACCCAGCCTCAGCTCTATATTCAGTACATTTGATAAAGGAACTGGGAAGTTCTAAACTTTCAGAAGACAGCAAATTAGGAGAAATTGAATACTGTGTAGATGGAGAGTTAAGAGTTACAAAAAGAACATGACTCTGAGTGGACAGAAAGTGATAGATGGCATTGGTCATTTTCAATGCAAGAAAAATAATCATTATGTTTTACTGGAAAGGGTTTTGGAGGTGAGATGGAACAAATACTTTCCACTTGCAAAGATTATGGAAAGTCAACTGATCTACAAAATCAATTATAAGAGATAATGGAATGTAAACTTCTACATCAATGCAATGAGGTTAGAAAAGTTAGCATTCAAATATGGGACCTTGATCAGATCACAGCTCAAGTGCTGCTTGAAGCTCTGGGCATTGCATCTCATAAAGTAGACATTAGCTTTAGATCTCTGATTCATGTAGGCCTTAAAGAGTTAGGTTATACACAAGTTAGGCTTGTATTTCCTTGAACTTTGATAGAAATGATGAAAGAGTCCAAATGGATCATTGGGGAGAACCAGCCTCTTTTTTTGGAGGATTCAGAACAAGATGCACATTGCTGAAATTAGTAACAGGTTCCTTAGAAGTAAAATCAGGAAACTGATCTTCACCTGAAGAACATTGGCTCGAGATTTCTCTCCCCAAATGATTGCGTATGGAATTTTCAAACTTGAGACCAGTGATGGCCAAGGCCACCAACTGAAATGGAGCAAAGGTGCTAAATGAAGTTGAGGTGCAGATCAGACATGACCCAGTGAATGGGAGTAGAGGTAGAGGGATCGAATGGCCTACTCAACCTCCTATGTAACCCTCCTCACAACATATCAAGAGTAATGATTATTTTTGTTTACAAAGTAACCCTCATAAAAGATACCTTAATTAAACTTCCTTTGTGCATATTCTGATGAGGCTAATGAGGGCCATGAGAAATCTACGGACTTTTCCACAGATGGAGGGGGATGTGTTCAATCTATTAAGTACACAGATAACCTGTGAACTCTTGATGCATGGCCATTATATTCTCAATAGCATCCTGAATACTACTTCTCCAGTTTGAGTGGTCATGGGCTGAAAGTTCCCAGCAGTCATCGGGAATATTACATTTCTACAAACAAGCATCAAGCATATCCTTGAATGCTTTCCTGTTCACCTCTTCCCATGACCGAGCTCAAAATAGTGTGTTTGCTTTGAGGATCTAGTGTCATGTAAACTAATATAATTCACAACCTAATTGGTTATAGTAGATTATCACATGATTTAGTTTCACATTCAGGCTTCCACTGAAACCTTTACAGATTCACTTTGCTGATTGCAGAGATTTTCAACTCATCACAAAATATTCACCCGTTAATATCCATCGCAGAAACAACATCACGTGCTGCACATTGTTTTGTCTAACTGTAGTATATTGTTCATCAGTAATAAAAAATTTTGCTCAAAGTATCATATAGACCTTGAGTTAATTAATCAACAGCTCAAGATAGCCACAGGTGCAAGGCTGTGCTCTTCATTCAATGTCATTGCTCTTATGTATTAATCAAAGAGTTCGTTTGCAGGAGGTGTTGGATCCATGAGTACAGTTGTGGAATTTAACTCCCACACTGCTTCTCACTCTCCCAAGCCACCCCACGCACAATTAATGAGGAAATATTCCTCATGGTATTCCAGCCAAGCTGCAGGAATTTCCATGACACTTGGGGTGATCTGGGCAAGCTTCTTTCCTGTAAGCTTGGAAATAGTCCATTACCTTTATGAACTGTCTCCACCCTCATGTGGTATTTCCAAACTAATTTGTTTCAGCTTAAAACCATTTGCAAATGCTTTCTTTGGCAAACAATCTCCAACCCTAAAGTTGTATTGCAGAATTTGTATATTTTTTTAAACCTGATGCATGAAAGGAAGAAGTAGGGAAATGGAAAGGGATATTATACCACTTTCTGCACTGGCAGGACTGTTTACACTGGTGCTGTATTACTGTGGGAACGTGGATAGCCTAAGAACTCAAGAATGGGAATCAGTGAAAATAAAGAATTTGTCTCCTTCCTATTAAAGCATCAATTGCTTTCGAGATGATTTTAAAGCTTGTGGTTACTATCACCAGTTCTGGAGATCTTTCTGGTATCATCTACTCTGGGAAGGATTACTCCCTAGATTTTGCCTTGTCACCTTTTATAGGCTAGGATTTAGAACATAGGACACAGAACACACAACATAGAGTAGCAAACATGAGAAAATCTGTAGATGCTGGAAATCCAAAGCAACACGTACAAAATGTTGGAGGAACTCAGCAGGCCAGGCAGCATCTATCAGGACCCTGCATCATAACGTAAACACGAGAAATTCTGCAGATGCTGGAAATTCAAGCAACACACATCAAAGTTGCTGGTGAACGCAGCAGGCCAGGCAGCATCTCTAGGAAGAGGTACAGTCGACGTTTCAGGCCGAGACCCTTCGTCAGGACTAACTGAAGGAAGAGCTAGTAAGAGATCTAGCTCTTCCTTCAGTTAGTCCTGACGAAGGGTGTCGGCCCGAAACGTCGACTACACCTCTTCCTAGAGATGCTGCCTGGCCTGCTGCGTTCACCAGCAACTTTGATGTGTGTCCCTTCATCATAAGTTTTTTTTTCCAGTCCTGATGAAGGGCTTGGCCCAAAGCTTCGACTTTTGGCTCTTTTCCATGGATGCTGCCTGGCCTGCCGAGCTCCTCCAGCATTTTGCGCGTGTTGCTCACATAGAGCAGTACAGCATGGGGACAGGCCTCTCCGGCTTACCAAGTCTGCACTGAACAAGATGTCAGTCAAGTTAGTCCCATCTGTCTGCACATGCTCTATACCCCTTTATTAGCTTTCTAAATGCCTCTTACATGTTGCTTGCATATCTACTTCCACCACCTCCCCTGGCATCACGATCCTGCCAACTACCACTCTCTGTGTAAGAGGCTTGCCTCATGAGTCTCCTTTACATGTTCCCCTCTCATCTTTCATCTATGCCCTCTAGTATTCGACATTTTCGCTCTGAGAAAAAGACTGATTATCTACCCTATCTATGCTCATCATATTTATATATAGTACTTTGTTCAAGTTGTTCCTGACTTTCTGATGCCCCTCTCCTCAGAGTTGTTTTCTCTAATCCGGGGAATATCATGGTGAAACTCTGATGCATCTTTGACAAAGCCTCCACATCCTTCCTGTAGTTTAGCACACAACATTCCAAATATATGTCCTCCTGCTCTGTATGTTAATGACACTCTGAGTTTGTGTCTCTGTTACATAAGTACCTGATGTACATTGAGTGTACATTGACATCGAGCAACTTTTAAAAGTGAAAAGTTGCAACTTATTGTGTAATGCCTCTTGATCATCTTTGTAACATCAAGGATTAAACCAAATGGTTTTTGCAGTCTTCACATGTCTAAATGATGTCTGGTGGCTTCAAGGTGTGAATGATACACAGTTCTGTAGGGGCATAAGGCCAGACAATTGTATGCTTTGAGAATGATTTATGGAATGAACGTTTTCCTCAGGGCTCAGACACAGTGAGTGATGAAGCAATCAGACCAATCCCATAGAGAGTGGTCGTTTTATTTCTAATGTGCAGTAATCACTATTTCCAATATTGAAGACCATATGACATAGGAGCAGAATCAGGCCATTCAGCCCATCACATCTGCTCAAACCATTCCATCATGGCTGAATTATTAAACCTCTCAATACCATTCTCCTGCCTTCTCCCCATAATCTTTGATGCCCTGACTAATCAAGAACCTATCAACCTCTGCTTCAAACATATCCAATGACTTGGCCCCCCATATCCGTCTGTGGCAATGAATTCCACAGATTAGCTACCTTCTGGCTAAAGAAATTCTTCCTCATTTCTGTTCTAAAGACCTTGCCAAGTCCCTGCCTATCTTATACTAATCCCACATTCCTGCATCAAGTTCCATATCCCTCTATGCCTTGGTCATACAAGTACCAGCCCAGATGCCTCTGAAAGGTTGCTACTGTTCCTTTCTATAGTAACACATTCCAGATATCAACTGCTCTTAAATCTGTGCCCCCACATTTTAGAATTCCCCTTTCATGGCCAACAGACTTGTGTTCTATACGTTATATATGCCTTTCATAATTTTACGTCACCTCTTAGCCTCCTTTGCTTCAGGGAAAACAGGCCCAAAATATCGGATATTTCCTCCCAACTCAAGCTGTCCAATCCAGGCAATATCCTTTTGAATCTTTTCTGCATCCTCTCCAGCTCACACTGTGTAGTGTGGTGACCAGAACTGTACACAATACTCTAAGTATTGCCTAACCAAGACTTGTGCAATGGTAACATGACATTCCAAATCTTGTACTCAATGCTTCAGCCAATGAAGGCCAGAATGTCATACACCTTCTTCAATACCCTATCTATCCATCTGTCTACTTTCACTGAACTAACTCTCTCTGCTCAGCACGTCCCTGTGTATATCCTAGCCTTAATTCACTTCCCAAAATACACTTGTCTAAGTTAAATTTCATTTGCCATTCTGTTCCCTAATTTCTGTAACCTGTTATAATTTTAGACAGCCTTCTTCACTGTGCACTATACCACCAACTGTGGTATCATCTGTTAACTCACTAATCATACCATACCACCTACACTCTCATCCAAATCACTAAATATATGACAAGCAGAGGACCCAATACTGATTACTGCAGTACACCACTGGTCACAGGCCTCTAATCTGGAAAATACACCTTCCTTCCAATACCATCTGCATCCTATTATCAAGCTCATTTTGTATCTGATTTGCAAACACGAGGAAATCTGCAGATGCTGGAATTTCAGGCAACACACATACGCGGTGAAGTCGAGACGTTCACCAGCAACTTTTATGTGTGTTGTTTGTATCTGATTGGCTAGTTTACACCGGATAGCATGTACTTCCAGACAAGCCTACCATATCGGGCCATGTCAAAGACCTTGCTCAAGCAACATCTCTGCCCTGTCCAGATTAATTCTCTTTGTCACCTCTTAAAAGAGCTCACTTAAATGTGTGACACATGATTTCCCACACACAAAACCATGCTGATGACTTCTAATTAGTTCATGCTTTCCAGATGAAAGCACATCCTGTCTCAAATAAATCCATACAATAAATTTTCACAAATAAACAGGTTCACCAGCTTGTAGTTCCCTGACTCCTTGTGGGAGCCCTTTTAAAATGAAGCAAAACATTAGTTATCCTTCAGTCTTCCGGTACTTCAACTGTGGCAAATGAAGATACAAAAATCTCTGTCAGGGCCCCAGTAATCCTTTCCCTTGCTCCCTATGACATCCTAGGATACACCTGGTTATGCTCCAAAGATTTATTCACCTTCCTACATTTCAGGATGTCAAAAGGTTCTCCTCTATAATCTTGATATGCTCCAGGACATCGATGCTCCCTCCCCTGAACTCATTAGCTTCCACGTCCTTCTCCGCAAGAAGTATTCATTTAAGTTATTGCCCATTTCCCATGGCTCCACACGTAGATTAGCACAGTGTTCCCAATTTCAGCATGAGGGCTAGACATATATTCCGCTATGACTATCATGAATCTAATAGAGTTATGGTCACTGGTCATTAAATCCCCCTCGCTGACACATCAACCACTTGCCCAGCCTCGTTTCTAAGAAGAGTTTGAGTGTTGCCCTTCTCTGCAAAAAGAAGTTTGCTTCAGTTTGGCCCCAGGAAAGATCCCAATCACCAGTCTACTAGCCACGCATTCATATTCCTTATCCCCCTATTTCTCCCCTCACGAGCTCTGAGTACTAATCTCATCCTCCCCATTGTCATCTCCACTAATTATCTCTTTCAACGTTTGGATCCTGATATCTTCTTGACTGTCTTTTGCTTGCATCCCTTAATGGAAGGAAATGGTCAATCAGATTAGTAATTTACTGAAGTAAATTGGTGGTGGGGTGGAGATCCACCTCTACCAAAGGAGGTGTAGGGCGCTCTATCCTTCCGTTAGCCTATAGATCACCCTTGGGCAAGGTAGCCCCCTGTTCACAGTCACATGAAGCCATGGGAGCAGGTGGTGGATGGTCGTGTGAGCAGCTGGTGCAGATCACAAGTCCTGGTTATGTGACCACTGATGCCAGGCAGACAATCTCTGAAATTGTTGATAATAGCTGGGGTCACCCGTCTTGTAAAGACACTGCCCAGAAGAAGGCAATAGCAAACCAGTTCTGTAGAAAAATTTGCCAAGAACAATCATGGTCATGGATAAACCATGATCACCCATGCAGACAACATGGCACATAATGATGATGATGATGATGAACTTGCTAAAAATTTGAGCAAGGATACAAGGATGCAAACCTGTGTTGGCCATCTCCAACCTACTGGCATGTCTCTCCGCTGTTCTCTGGTTGGGATCAGACTGTACCCATCTAATCCAGTCGCTATCTATTTAATTATAGCCAGCCAATCAATTGCAATCAACGTTTTGGGCCAAGACCCTTCATCAGGACTAACTGAAAGAAGAGCTAGTAAGAGATTTGAAAGAGGGAAGGGGAGGATGAGATCTAAAATGATAGGAGAAGACAGGAGGGGGAGGGATGGAGCCAAGAGCTGGACAGGTGATTGGTAAAGGGGATACGGGAGGATCATGGGACAGGAGACCCTGGGGAGAAAAAAAGGGGGGGGGGGAACCCAGAGGATGGGCAAGGGGTATAGTGAGACGGACAGAGGGAGAAAAAGGAGAGAGAGAAAAAGAATGTGTGTATATAAATAAATAAATAATAGATGGGGAATGAGGGGGAGGTGGGGCATTAGCAGAAGTTTGACAAGTCAATGTTCATGCCATCAGGTTGGAGGCTACCCAGACAGAATATAAGGTGTTGTTCCTCCAACCTGAGTGTGGCTTCATCTTTACAGTAGAGGAGGCTGTGGATAGACATATCAGAATGGGAATGGGACGTGGAATTAAAATGTGTGGCCACTGGGAGCTCCTGCTTTCTCTGGCGGACAGAGTGTAGGTGTTCAGCGAAACGATCTCCCAGTCTGCGTCGGGTCTCGCCAATATATAGAAGGCCGCATCAGGAGCACCAGACGCAGTATATCACCCCAGCCGACTCACAGGTGAAGTGTTGCCTCACCTGGAAGGACTGTCTGGGGCCCTGAATGGTGGTAAGGGAGGAAGTGTAAGGGCATGTGTAGCACTTGTTCCGCTTACAAGGATAAGTGCTAGGAGGGAGATCAGTGGGGAGGGATGGGGGGGGGGATGAATGGACAAGGGAGTCGCGTAGGGAGCAATCCCTGCGGAAAGTAGAGAGAGGGGGGAGGGAAAGATGTGCTTAGTGATGGGATCCCGTTGGACACATTCTTTCTCTCTCACTCTCCTTTTTCTCCCTCTATCCCTCTCACTATACCCCTTGCCCATCCTCTGGGTTTCCCCCCCACTTTTTCCTTCTCCCTGGGCCTCCTGTCCCATGATCCTCTCATATCCCTTTTGCCAATCACCTGTCTAGCTCTTGGCTCCATCCCTCCCCCTCCTGTCTTCTCCTATCATTTTGTATCTCCCCCTCCCCCTTTCAAATATCTTACTATCTCTTCTTTCAGTTAGTCCTGACGAAGGGTCTCGGCCCGAAACGTCGACTGTACCTCTTCCTAGAGATGCTGCCTGGCCTGCTGCGTTCACCAGCAGCTTTGATGTGTGTTGCTTGAATTTCCAGCATCTGCAGATTTCCTCGTGTTTGCATTTTTAACGTTGCAGTGGTTTCTTTTTCCAAGATAATCCTGTTAACTATCAACCGGTGAGTCTCACATCAGTGGTAGGGAAGTTATTTGAGAGAATTCTTAAGGGAGAAGATTTATGAACATTTGAAAAACTGTGGCCTAATTAGGGAGAGTCAGCATGGCAAGTCATGTCTTACTAATTGATTAAGTTTTTTGACAAAGTGACGAGGATGATGAATGAAGGTAGGGCTGTGAATGCATTCAACATGGATTTTAGTAAGGCATTTGACAAGGTCCCTCATGGGAGGCTTGTGCAGAAGATTAAGATGCATGAAATCATTGGTGAATTGGCTGTTTGGATCCAGAACTGGCTTGCTCATAGAAGACAGAGGGTAGTGGTCCAAAGGATTTATTCTAGCTGGAGGTCTGTGATTAGGGTGTTCCACAGAGATTTCACTGGGACCTCTGCTGCTTGTGATATATATAACTGACCTGGACAAAAGTGTAGATGGGTGGGTTAGTAAGTTTGCGAATGATACGAAGATTGGTGGTGTTGTGGATAACATAGATTGTCAAGGAATGCAGTGGGATATAGATCAGTTGCAGATATGGGCAGAGATTATGAGAGGAATAATAGGGTTGAAATGTCCAGTACCAGAGGGCATGCATTTAAGGTGACGGGGGTAATTTCAAAGATGTGAGGGGCAATTTTTTTTTTAAACAGAAAAAAGACCTGTGTTTTTTTTCAACACAGGTGCCTGGAATGTGCTGCCTAGGGTGGTGGTAGATGCAGATACATAAAGGGCTTTTAAAAGATGTTTAGATAGGCGCATAAGTGTGAGGACAGTGCCAGGATATGGACATTGTGATGGCAGAAGGGATTAGTTTAGCAGGCCATTTGATTACTAATTTTAAAATGGTTCAGCACAATGTAGGCTAAAGGGCCATTCCTATGTGGTACTGTTCTATGTTCTATATTACCTCTGGTGACCCTGAAGGATTTATTCTTGGCTTTATTCTATTTCTTATTTTATGTGGTCATCAAGCCTTCACATTCTTGGCATGAGTGAAGCAGTTGGGTAGTCTAACATTGAACTGTTTGTGCAGTGATAGAGTGAGAGAGGAGAGCATGTTTATTCCCCATGGACAGCATCTCATAAATCTGCTGGAGAACACGTTTGTTGGAATGCTGTGACGCACTGGAAAGTCGTGTGGCTCTGCTATCCGGAGCCAGGATGGGGAACAGCCCGAGCTACCACCACACCATCCAGATGCTGTGAAGCTCATCCTTGTGCTCCAAGTGAAGCTGACATAGTGGCCAGCAACATTACGTAATGGTGGTGACCACCAGTGTGCTGCTGAGAGTGGCCACCTTCCAACCTTTGCAAGAACTGGTGCTCAGGATCTACATGAAATGTTGTGCCTAACTGGTAATGGACTCCTCCACAGTCTGCAATGGTAAATATGGGCAGGTGCAGCAAATACATTGCTGTTTTATTTATACACTAATTTATTTATGCAAGATTAACTTTTCATTGCAAAGATTGTGAGGACATGGTTTTTCTTTGTTTCTTTCAATATTATCTACAAAGTTTTGTCTCCTGTACCTCAAACCTATTTCAGGATAGGTTGCTGAGCAGAGAGGTCTTGGCATCCAAGTTCATGGCTCCTTGAAAGTGATTACACAGGTCGATAAGCTGATTAAGAAGGCTTGCTTTTATTAGTTGAGGCGTTGAGTTCAAAGGTCAAGTGGTTATGTTGCAACTTTATAAAACTCTGGTTAGACCACCCCTGGAGCATTGTATACTGTTCTGTTGCCCCACTATAGGAAAGATGTTGAGGCTTTGGATAGCGTGCAGAAGAGGTTTCCCAGGATGCTGCCTGGTTTCAAGGGCATGTGCTATCTAGATAAACAGAGACTTAAATAGAGTAGACAGGGAGTATCTGTTTTCCAGGGTTAAAATGTCTATTACCAGAGAGCATGCATTGAAGGTGGGAGGGGTAGGTTCAAGGGGGATGTGAGGGGTAAGTTTTTTACTCAGAGAATGGTGGATGCCTGGAATGCTCTGCCTGGTATAGTGGTAGAGGCAAATACATTAGAGGCTTTTTAGGTGGATAGGCACATGGATATGAGGAAGATGGAGGGATATGGACATTGTGTAGGTAGGAGGGATTAGTGCTTGGGTGTTCTCGATTTGCTTTTTAGCTGTTTCAGTACAAATTTGTGCGCTGAATGGCCTATTTCTGTGCTGTACTGTTCTATGTTCTATGATTACTGATTTCAAATTCTTATCCTTGATGGATGGCTTGTGGCCAAGTTTGCAGATGATACAAAGATAGGTAGAGGGGGAGGTAGTGTTAAGGAAGCAGGAAGACTGCCGAAGGACTTAGACACATTGGGACAATGGGCAAAGAAGAGGCAGATGGAATACAGTGTAGGGAAGTGTACAGACATGCCCTTTGGTAGAAGGAATAAAACTGTAGACTATTTTCTAAACAGGGAGAAAATTCAAAAATCAGAGTTTCAAAAGACCTTGTGCAGGATTCCCTGAAGACTAACTTGCAGGTTGAGTCAGTGGTAAGGAAGGTAAAGGCAATGTTACTATTCATTTCTAGAGGATTAGAATATACAAGCCAGAATGTAATGCTGAGGCTTTATAAGGTATTGGTCAGATCACACTTGGAGTATTTTGACCAGTTTTGGGCTCCTTATCTAAGAAAGAATATGCTGGCATTGGAGAGTAGAAACAGCCATAACAATCAGGTCTATCTGCCACCTTTACATACAGCAGTACAACACAGTAATGCTCTTCAGCCCACAATGTTGTGCTAATCTTTTAACCTACTCCACGATCAATCTAACCCTCCCCTCCACATAGCTCTCTATTTTCTTTCATCCATATGCCCATTAGGAGTCTCTTAAATGTCTCTTATGTATCTGCCTCTACCATCACCTCTGGCAGTGTGTTCCATGAACTCACCATTCTCTGTGTAAAAGATCTACCTCTGGGGTAGATCAAAAAAATTTACCCCTATCCTTCCCTCCAGTCACTAAAATTATGTCCTCTCATATTAGCCATAGTCATCCTGCAGAAAAGGTACTGGCTGCTCAGTCTATCTATGCCTCTTATCATCTTGTGCATCTCTATCAGGTCGCCTTTCATTCTCCTTTTTCCCACGAGAATAACCCTATCTCGTTCAACCTATCTTCATAAGACACGAATTCTAATCCAGGCAGCATCCCAGTAAATCTCCTCCATAACCTCTCTGAAACTTCTATATCTCTCATATAACGAGGTGATTAGAACTGAACACAATACTCCCAGTGTGGTCTGACCAGAGTTTTATAGAGCTGCAACATTACCTCTTGCCTCTTGAATTCAATCCCCCAACTAATGAAGACGAACACACTATACACCTTCTTAACAACCCTATCAACTTATGCAGCAACTTTGAGGGATCTCTGGACTTGGACCCCAAAATCCCTTTGTTACTCCACGCTGTTATGAATCCTGCCATTAATCTTGTACTTTGCCTTCAAGTTCGACCTGCCTAGGTGTATTACTTCAGACTTTTCCTGATAGAGCTCCACCTGCCACTTCTCAGCCCAGTCTGGCATTCTGTTAATACAACCTGAAGAATTGAGGGAGATGGGTTTGAAGCAAATTCAGATCTAAGGTTATTTTATAACTATTTAAATATGTTCAAGATATGCCTTCAGATGTAATTTTTGGATTTTTTTCAAAACATTTGTACATTTAAAAGAGAATGTTGTTCCTCTTAAAAATTGGGTCAAATTCATTTTGCTATTCCAAATGACTTCATTAAATCTGGACTGCAGATTTTTACTGGCAGTTATTAATCTACACAGAGATATTTGCAGAAAATAACACTATGGTTAAAGATATTGTTCTACATCGATAGGTGGGGTAATACACCCCTCTAACCTTCCCTATCATGACTAAAACACCCATTATACCATGTCTGCTGCTTTGCATTTCTGTGGGACTATATCTATTTTCAAATTCTTATCATGAGATCATTTCATGCCTCTATACCTCAGTACCTTTATAACCTCCTCTAGTTCTCTTACCAACCAAGATCTCTCTGCTCATTCTCCACTGGCCCCTTGTGCAATTTAGACTTTCTTCACACATCATTGGTGACGTTGCCTTTCTCTATTTTCCCCAAGTTACAGAATCCCTTCCTTAACCTCTTTGTATTTATCTTTCCCTTTAAGACACACCTTGAATCAACTTCTTTGGTTAAGAATTTGGTCAATTGTCATATTGGTTCCTTCTTTAGTTTGGCATCAGATTTTCTCTGACACCAAACTCTTGTTAAATATTGTGGGATGCCTTGATATATTAAAAGTGATAGATGATCCTTGTTGTTAGTTCTGTTACAGTTGGACTGGTCCTCACTTAGAGTCAATATGACCTTCTTCTCTATTGCTAGAAGTGGATGCCTTTGCATATAATTCACAACTGTTACTTCACTATTTGGGAGATGAGCTTTGGCTGCAGAGTTGTAGATCTGTTTCAATTCTGAATCCATGCTACTGCAGCTATTTATTGGGAAAACAATTGTCTCTTCCTTCCTCCTTCTTAACCATGCTGTGCTCAGCTCCAGTTGGCTCCATGAAGTGACCTTTTCCTTGAATTTAATTCAATCTAATGTTATTGACATCCTTTGTAGGCATCAACCTCCCTTTCTTCAATCTATTTTCTATTTGTTCGATGAATTCCATATCAATTTCCTTCTCTCTTCTCTTGTCCAGATGGTCTGTGACAATTCTCAATTATCAGTTTCCTTTTGCGTCACACTTTTCCACCCAAACTGATTCATATCTCCCAGCACCCCATGAAAATCATAATTTTTGATAACACTCCCTTTCTAGTATTGCTTCCTCTAATCCAATTAATTTGTTGTACCACTTCTAAACATTTCACGTTTGCTTTGTGAGACTTGGGGACTGATAATTTTGTTTCCTTTCATTTAATCGAAGTAAAAATTTAGGACGTTCATTCCTGTACTGCCCTTTACAAACCTTGAATATTCTGAAGTGCTTTATGAGCAATACTGTAGTTCTGAAGTTCAGGCACTGTTCTAATATAGGAATTGTGGCAACCAATTTGCTTAAAGTAAGCTTATGTAATCAGCAATGTGATAATGATCTTGTTCACCTAATTTAAAGATATTGCTTGAGGGATAAACATTGACAAAAGAACAGCTTCCATCCCACTGTTATGACTATTGAATGGACCTCTTGTACAATAACTGTCGGGAAATGGAGACGAAGCTTGACTGAAAAACAAAGCAGCAGAGACGATTTAGCAGAGAGCAATAAACTGCAAAATAACAAGCCACAAGGGACCACAAAGATAGTGGGAACAGATACTGAACTCAACAAGGCAAAAAGATAACTGAATGCTAGGAGCAACTGATTGAGGTTGGCTGGTTCAATGGATGAACAAGGACTGTGGATGAGAGCTGGGTTTAAGTAGGCTGCAGGTGATGAGTTGGAAATGAGTGGCAGGTGATTCCTGTTAGCTGGGTGAAGATTGGGAAGTGCCTGCCTGTGCAGGCCTGTTGATTCTTGACCTCATAATCTATTTTGTTATGACCTAGTATTGTGCACTGCAAAATATAGGCATATTTGATAATAGCTTTGCAGGGCATCTGGACCTGTTCTGTCTACAGGGATAGTAATGAGATTCATGTTGCATGCCAGTTTAATTAATTATTCCACCCCTATTCTGACCTTTCTGTCTATGACCTATACCATTACAATAAGGCTCATGAGCACATTGTAGCCTTTAGCACTCAATATTGAATTCTCCAATTTCAGGGAACTTGTCCTCTCTTTCTGTCTATATGAGACCTGCAATTTCTGTCTACCATCATTTGGCTCAGCTTTACACTTTCTTTTAACATAGCGTTGACTTTTGAATACATCCCACAGCCTTGCCTTTTGCAACATCTAACATAGACAAAGAAGTATAATGGGGTTCCAATTGCCACATTAAACCATTTGGTCTCACTCATTCAGAGATATTCCCTTTGTTCTACACATCCCTCTTCCAGCCTTGCTGCTGTTGAAAATGGACTTCTCTTGTTCCCAGTTCTGATAAAGAATCTCAGACTTGCTCAGAATCTCAGTTTCTGCTTCCTGACCTACTGAGTGTTCCCAGCACTTTCTGACTTTTTAGTAGCTAATGGTTATTCCACAACCCATATCCATTCTATGACATAATAATCCAGGGGGTCAGTGTGGACATGGTGGAGGATTACAAATACCTGGGGATACGAATTGACAATAAACTGGACTGGTCAAAGAACACTGAGGCTGTCTACAAGAAGGGTCAGAGCCGTCTCTATTTCCTGAGGAGACTGAGGTCCTTTAACATCTGTCGGACGATGCTGAGGATGTTCTACGAGTCTGTGGTGGCCAGTGCTATCATGTTTGCTGTTGTGTGCTGGGGCAGCAGGCTGAGGGTAGCAGACACCAACAGAATCAACAAACTCATTCGTAAGGCCAGTGATGTTGTGGGGATGGAACTGGACTCTCTGACGGTGGTGTCTGAAAAGAGGATGCTGTCCAAGTTGCATGCCATCTTGGACAATGTCTCCCATCCACTACATATTGTACTGGGTGGGCACAGGAGTACATTCAGCCAGAGACTCATTCCACCGAGATGCAACACAGAGCGTCATAGGAAGTCATTCCTGCCTGTGGCCATCAAACTTTACAACTCCTCCCTTGGAGGGTCAGACACCCTGAGCCAATAGGCTGGTCCTGGACTTATTTCCTGGCATAATATACATATTACTATTTAACTATTTATGGTTTTATTACTATTTAATTATTTATGGTGCAACTGTAACAAAAACCAATTTCCCCCGGATCAATAAAGTATGACTATGACTATGACTATTGATGTCACTATGTTGTTTCTGTGAGTATCTTTTGTTCAAATTGGTTACCATGCTTCTTACAGTAGCCCACTATCTATACCTCAAAGGCATTCCATTGTCAGGAGGTCTGAAGTTTTAATAGAAATTAGATGTATCGGGTTCCTGTGGTTTGTATGTGGACGCATGTGAGAAAGGTTTGGAACATTATATAACAAATAATAGTTCCATTATAGATGAGACTCAAGTCTAAATCTCAACCTCATATTAAGTGGTAGGAGAGCTAATCAGAACCAGACTCAGGTTTAATATCACTGGCATATGTTGTGAAATTTGTTGTTTTGCATAAGCAGTACTTTGTAATCATAAAATAAAAACTATAAATTACAATAAGAAGTATATATATAAAAAAGAAAATTAAATTAAATAAGTAGTACAAAAAGACAGTAAAAAAGTACTGAGGAAGCGCTCATGAGTTCTTTGTCCATCCAGAAATCTGATGGTGGAGGAGAAGAAGCTGTTCCTGAATCATTGAGTGTGTGTCTTCAGGCTCCTGTATCTCCTCCCTGATGGTAGCAATGAGAAGGGGACATGTCCTGGGTGATGGGGGGCCTTAATGATGGGTGCCGCCTCTTTGAGGCATCACCTTTTGGAGGTGCCCACAGTGGTGGGAAGGTTAGTGCTCATGATGGAGCTGGCTCAGTTCACAACTTTCTACAGCTTTTTCTGATCTTGTGTAGTGGCATCTCCATACCAGACGGTGATGCAACCAGTTAGAATGATCTCCATGGTACATCTGTAGAAATTTGCAAGAGTCTTTGGTGACACACAACTTCTCCTCAAACTCCTAATGAAATATACCTGTTGTCACACCTTCTTTATAATTGCATCAATATGTTAGGCCCAGGATAGATCCTCAGAGATCTTGACACCCAAGAACTTGAAACTACTCACCATTTCCACTTCTTATCTCTCGATGAGGACTGGTGTGTATTCCCTCAACTTCCCCTTCCAGAAGTCCACAATCAATCCCTTGGTCTTACTGACATTGATGCAAGGATGTTGCTGTGACACCAGTCGACCAGCTATACCCAGTGTCAGCTCACTTCCCCCCCCCCCCCCACTAGAGGTACATTAGACATGATCTTCATTGACAACTTTATGAAAATTCCAGGGAGGGACCATGAAATACTATATGACTTTTGATGACCTTGCAACTGCATTTTATGTATTTGTATGTAATTCTATCTGTCTCTCAAATGTTTACTAGTGTCACTCTGTTTATTTTATTGTTTGATTTACCATATGTATAATTCATGCTCATTTAGATTTCTGTTGCAATGTACTGTGCTGTTGCTGCAAAAAGCTGATGTTCATGGCATTTATTCATTGTGTATGTACCCCTGTGACAGCAATAAACTTGCACTTGAACAACCTTTGAGTCTGCAACAAGAGAGGTTGTGAAAACGTCCTCTCAACTTTGACTCCTCTCTTTTTGACATCAGCTGGACGGTCATGGCCAAGCTATAATTTTAACCAACAGATCCATGGCAGATCCTACCCCTGTGAGGACTGGAGCCAAGCAAGGCTGCTTCATCACACCAACACTTGCCACAGTGTTCCTTGTGACATTGCATGAACTCTTTTAACGTTGGATGGACTTTGAGGTCAACGTGGAAAAGGAACTTTCAGCCCTTTGAGCCGCACCACCAGAAACCCACCTTTTAACCCCGACTAATCACATGAAAATTTACAACGTAAAATTAACCTACAAACCGGTACATCTTTGCACTGTGGGAGGAAACTAGAGCACCTAGAAGAAACCCACGCATTCCACAGGGAGGACATGGACACTCCTTTTGGAGGAAGCCAGGATTGACTCTGAACTCTGATGCCCAGAAATGTAATAGTGTTGCGCCAACTGCAACACTACTGCACTACTGGCCATCTTCCTTCTGCACTCAGTCCTGGTGAAGGGTTTCTACCTGTAATGTTGTCCATCCCTGAGTTTATCCAGCAAGTTGATTTTAGCTCCAGATTCCAGTACTTGCAGTCTTTTGCCTCCATTGTACTAAAGCCTTTCTTCAAGATATGCCCACTTTGAGGAAACGTTGCTCCTCTCTTCAACAAAAAAACTCTGCCAGACTCTCACTACTCCCCCTCTGTAGTTTATATTAGTCTTCCACCAATCACCATAAGCCATTAAATATGGGAGCAGGATTCGGCTATTTGGCCCATCATGTCTGCTCTGCTATTTCATCATGGCTAATTCAATTTTCCTCTCAACCCCAATCTCCTGCCTTCTCTCCGTATCCCCTGATACCCCGACCAATCAAGAATCTACCAACCTCTGCCTTAAATATACATAAAGGCTTTGCCCCCCATAGTTGTCTGTGGTAAAGAATTCCACAGATTCACCATTCTCTGGCTGTATTGTGAAAGAACACCCCTCTATTTTGAGGCTGTGTCCTGTGGTGATAGACACTCTCAGCATAGGAAACATCCTCTCCACATTCACTCTAGCAAGGCCATTTGCTATTTCAAAGGTTTCATTGCAGTCACCCCTCATTCTTTTTCCAGACCTGCCAGCCACTACCTCACCCCTGGTAGCTTAGTGGATGGCACAACACTTTACAGTACTAGCAACCAAGGTTCAACCCCGCTGAAGGAGTGGAAGGGCCTATTCCATGTTGTATCTCAATAAATAAATACTGCCAATCACCCCTCTGCACTCTCAGTCATGATGAAGAGTCTTAATCCAAAATGTTGTCCACCCCTTTATCTCCAGATTCTGCCCAGGCGCTGAGCAGGAGCAGAGGAGAGTCTTCACAAAAATATTTGTCCCACGACTTCTGCAGCCCAACATCATATTTCTGTGCTGACACTTATGTTATCATCATTGCTGATATCGGCATAAGGCACGACGTTTGATTTTGTCAGAATATGTTTTTGTAAATAATGGTAAAAAAACGTCAGAGGTTATTTAAGTAATGTTATATGCGTGTTTGGTTCAGATTAGCAATAGCCCAGTGTTATGTTTTAAGTTATTTTTGGAGGAAAATAGAATTAATATTACAAGCCAGTGGTATTTCGAAAGAACTTCCAACAGTTTTGTTGAAAGAAGATCGGTCTCAAAAGTTAAATATTTTTCTTTCTTCACTCTGCTACCTTTATGTTTGTTTCCCTAAACTCCAGCTTTCCGCCACGTTGCTATTCCACTGTTATTTTAGGTTTTTTTTTACATAATTAAACTGGATACAGCTTGTTGACATTCATCCCGGTAATGTCAGGTCTGGAGGTAGCAGCAGAGAGGTGGATATTGCCCTACGGAACTGGAGCCACTCGCTGAGGGCGGAAGCAGATAAAAGACCCTGAGACGTCCGCTGAGGTCGCCGGTAGAATACGCCCTATCTTTTGCCGTTAAACTACGGAAAAGGGTGCCGAAGTGGAGTTAGGTTCACGAGAATTCGAAAAAAAAATGAAATCAAATGGGAACTGGTTTTAAAAATAATAATTAGAAGTGTAAATCATACGAGTTGGAAGGACGTGGGATTCTCCGGCGCAGATTGTTGCGGCGGGTCCTGAAGGGGGAAATCAAGTGGTGACGTGTTGCTGAGAGCGGCCGAGGTTTCGAACGTCATCCCCGGCCTCCCGTTCTCAGACATCCCGAGTTCCAGGCCTGCGTCCCGGCCTCCCTGAGCTCCGGTTCCCGGGCCTCCCAGGATGGAGACTTTATATCATCAAACCAATAAGTAAGTGGCATTGCTTGGTGAGGTGGAGGGCGGTGGATAGGGGCAGGCCGTGCCCATTGCTCGGGGACATTCCACCGGGCTTCCATTGCAGCCTATTGCAGACAGGGTGGCTTAGTGTAACACCGGGAATGAGACGAAAAGGTTGTTCAGCTGTCCACAGAAACAAGTTAGAAAGTTATCAGTGCATAGCACACAATTGATGGGCCCAGTGATTTACTTCTCCAGATGTATGAGGGCAAACTGGCCAATAATATAAAGCAGGATAGTAAAAGTTTTTTTTTCCAGTTATATAAAGAGTAAAAGGGAGGAGAGAGCTGATATTGGACCATTGGAAAATGATGCTGGCGAGGTAGTATGGGGGACAAAGAAATGACAGATGAACTTAATGGGTACTTTGCATCTGTCTTCACTGTGGAAGACACTAGTCGAGTGTCAGAGAACAGGAATGAGTGACATTGCTATTACAAAGGAAAAGGTGCTAGGCAAACTCAGTTTTAAGGTGGATAAGTTTCCTGGACTATATCCCAGAGTCCTGAGAGAGGTTCCTGAAGAGATAATGGATGCATTTGTCATGATCGTCAAGAATCACCTGATTCTGGCATGGTCCCGGAGGACTGGAAGATTGCCAATGTCACTCCACTCTTTAAGAAGGGAGTAAGGGGAAAAGAAAGGGGAATTATAAGCCAGTTAGCCTAACCTCATTGGTTGGGAAAATGTTGGAGTCTATTATTAAGCATGAGGTTTCAGAGTACTTGGAGACTAATGATGATATAAGTCAAAATCAGTATGGTTTCTGTAAAGGGAAATCTTGCCTGACAAATCTGTTAGAGTTCGTCAAGGAAGTAACCATCAGGGTGGACAAAGGAGAGGCAGTGGATGTCATTTATTTGACTTTAAGAAGGCATTTGTAAGGTGCCACATATGGGCCTGCTTAACAAGATAAAATCCTATGGCGTTACAGGAAAGTTATGGCATGGATAGCGGAATGGCTGACAGGCAGGAGTCAGTGAGTAGGAATAAAAGGGGCCTTTTCTGGTTGGCTGCCAGTGACTAGTGGTGTTCCGCAGGGGTCAGTGTTGGGACCGCTGCTTTTTATATTGTATATCAATGACATGTATAATGGAATCGATGGCCTTGTGGCAACGTTTGCAGATGATACGAAGATAGGTGGAGGAGTAGGTAGTGCTGAGGAAGCAATGCGATTGCAGCAGGACTTAGACAAATTGGAAGAATGGACAAAAAAGTGGCAGATGGAATACAGTGTTGGGAAATGTATGATAATGCATTTTGGTAAAAGGAACAATAGTACAGACTACTATCTAAATGGGGGAGAAGGTTCAAACGTCAGAGGTGCAGAGGGACTTGGGAGTCTTTGTGCAAGTCTCTCAGAGGTTAACTTACAGGTTCAGTCAGTGGTGAAGAAGGCAAATGCAATGTTGGCATTTATTTCAAGGGGAATAGAATATGAAAGCAAGGAGATGATGCTGAGCCTTTATAAGACACTAGTCAGGCCGTAGTTGGAATATTGTCAACTGTTTTGGGCTCCATATTTCAGAAAGGATATGTTCTCATTGGAGAGAGGCCGGATGAGATTCATGAGGATGATGCTGGCAATGAAAGGGTTAACATGAGATGCGTTTGGCAGCTTTGGGCCCGTACTCACGGGAATTTAGAAGAATGTGGGGGGGGATTTCATTGAAACCTATTGAAGGTTGAAAGGACTAGATAGGGTGGATGTGGAGAGGATGTTTCTTATGGTAGGGATATCCAGAACTACAGGGCACAGCCTCAAAATTGAGGGGCGACCCTTTAGAACAGAGGTAAGGAGGAATTTTTTTAGCCAGAGAGTAGTGAATCTGTGGAATGCTCTGCCACAGACTGTGGTGGAGGCCAAGTCTGTGGGTACATTTAAGGTGGAAGTTGATAGTTTCCTGATCGGTCAGGGCATCAAATGATAAAGTGAGAAGGCAGATATATGGAGTTGAGTGGGATCCAGGAGAAGACTTGATGGGCTGAATGGCCTAATTCTGCTCATATGTCTTATGGTCTAAGCTGACAGGAATGTGACAGTAACTCAAATAACCATGCATTACAACAGTGGTGTGAAGAAGAGCATTTCTGAACGCACACCACATTGAACCTTGAAGTGGATGAACTACAACAGCAGACCATGAACATAGACTCAGTGGGCACCTATTATAGTCATAGTCATACTTTATTGATCCCGGGGGAAATTAGTTTTCATTACAGTTGCACCATAAATAATAAATAGTAATAGAACCATAAATAGTTAAATAGTAATATGTAAATTATGCCAGTAAATTATGAAATAAGTCCAGGACCAGCCTATTGGCTCAGGGTGTCTGACCCTCCAAGGGAGGTGTTGTAAAGTTTGATGGCCACAGGCAGGAATGACTTCCTATGACGCTCTGTGTTGCATCTCGGTGGAATGAGTCTCTGGCTGAATGTACTCCTGTGCCCACCCAGTACATTATGTAGTGGATGGGAGACATTGTCCAAGATGGCATGCAACTTGGACAGCATCCTCTTTTCAGACACCACCGTCAGAGAGTCCAGTTCCATCCCCACAACATCACTGGCCTTACGAATGAGTTTGTTGATTCTGTTGGTGTCTGCTACGCTCAGCCTGCTGCCCCAGCACACAACAGCAAACATGATAGCACTGGCCACCACAGACTCGTAGAACATCCTCAGCATCGTCCGACAGATGTTAAAGGACCTCAGTCTCCTCAGGAAATAGAGACGGCTCTGACCCTTCTTGTAGACAGCCTCAGTGTTCTTTTGATCCTGTGCAGTCCCACCACACCCCCTCCCCCCTCCACAAATGCCTGGCGGAGGGTCTTGCCCTGAAATGTCCCCTCCATAGATGCTGCTTGACCTGCAGAGTTTCTCCAGCATTTTGTAGCTGTTGCTCTGGTAGCAGCACAGAGTTTAAACGGCACATGGAGTCACTCAACCTATCGAGTCATCCCTTTCTTCCCTCCATTTCATTGACCTTGAAGGCCCTGCCTGATCTGCTCAGTAATTACAATTACTTTTCCAGAACTGTACAGGGAAAAGCTAGATATACTGAGCAGATCAGGCAGGGCCTTCAAGGTCAATGAAATGGAGGGAAGAAAGGGATGACTCGATAGGTTGAGTGACTCCATGTGCCGTTTAAACTCTGTGCTGCTACCAGAGCAACAGCTACAAAATGCTGGAGAAACTCTGCAGGTCAAGCAGCATCTATGGAGGGGACATTTCAGGGCGAGACCCTCCGCCAGGCATTTGTGGAGGGGGGGAGGGGGTGTGGCGGGACTGCACAGGATCAAAAGAAACTGCAGAAGGTTGTAAACTCAGTCAGTCTCATCACGGAAACTAGCCTCCCCTGCATTGCGGACATCTTCAAAGAGCGATGTCTCAAAAAGGTGGCATCCATCGCTGAAGACTCCCGTCACCCGGGGCACGCCCTCTTCTCATTACTACCATCAGAAAGGAGGTACAGAAGCCTGAAAGCAAACATTCAATGTTTCTTGCCCTCTGCTATCAGATGTCTGAATGGACATTGAACCCATGAACACTACCTCAATACTTTTTATATTTTTATTTTTGCACTACTTATTTAATTTAACTTTTAATATATATACTTGCTGTAATTTACAGTTTTTATTATATATTACAATGTACTGTTGCCACAAAACAACAAATTTCACAACATATACCGGTGATAGTAAAACTGATTATGATTCTGATAACCGAATCAGTGAAGGATCGCACCAACCTGAGTGTTCAAGAAACTGCAAATATAAAAAGAAAGAAATAATAAGCAATAAATAACAACAACATGAGATGAAAAGTTCTTGAAAGTCAGTGGGAACATTTCAATGTTGGGGGAAGTGAAATTGTGAAGTTACTGGTTAAGAACCCCACTGGTTCAGGAGCCTTGTGGTAGAGGGGTAGTAACTGTTCCTGAACCTGGTGGTGTGAGTCCTGAGGCTCCTGTACCACCTTCCTGATGGCAGCAGCGGGAAGAGAGCATGTCCTGGGTGGTGGGGTCCCTGATGATGGATGCTACTTCACTATGACAACGCTCCATGTCGATGTGCTCAATGGTGGGGGAGGGCTTTACCCGTGATGGACTGGGCTGTATCCACTACTTTTTGATGGATTTTCCATTGAAGTACTTTGGGGTTTCAACACCAGGCTGTGATGCACCCAGTCAATATCTCTCCACTACATATCTATAGAGTTTGTCCAAGTTTTATATGTCATGCCATATCTTTGCAAACTCCTACGGAAGTAGAGGCGCTGCTGTGCTTTCTTTGTAATTGCATTTGTGTGCTGGGCCCAGGACAGATCTCTGAAATGATAACACAAGGAATTTAAAGTTACTGACCCTCTCCACCTCTGATCCCCTGATGAGGACTGGCTCATGGATCTCTGGTTTCCTCCTCCTGAAGCCAATAATCAGCTCTTTGATCTTGCTGACAATAAATGAGATGTTGTTATGGCACTACTCAGCCAGATTTTTTTCAATCACCCTCCTATATTCTGAATCATCAGCACCTTTGATTAGGCCACCAACACCCTTATCAATTTTATCATGAGGACTATCCAATTTTTTTTGTGGCAGCAGTACGGTGCAAAGATATTAAAATCTATAAATTACAAAAATAACTATTGCACAAAAGGAATAATGTTCATGCATTTTTCAGAAATCTGATGGTGGAGGGGATGAAGCTGTTTCTAATTCATTAAATGTAGGTCTTTAGGCTTGTGTACATCTTCCTTTTTGTAATGATGAGAAGAGGGCATGCCCCAGGTGGTGGGGGTCCCTGGAGTGCCGCTCTCTCGAGGCACCTCCTCTTGAATATGTCCTTGATGGTGCAGAGAGTTGTGCCCGTGATGGTGATGGCTGTGTGGTCTTGTGCATTGGAAACTTCATACCAGGCTGTAATGGAAGAAGTCAGGACGCTCTCCACAGTCCACAATAGAAATTTTCAAGAGCTTAGATGCCATAGCAGATCTCCTGAAACTCTTAACAAAGCAGAGCTGCTGGTTGGCTTCTTTATAATTGTATTAATGATATGTTGGGCCCAGAATAGAACCTCTGAGGTGCTAACATCCAGGAGTTTGAAGCTGTTCACCTTTTCCATTGCTGATCCCTCAATTCAAGTTCAAGTTTAATTGTCATTCATTCATGCATGAATACCCATGAATGCAACCAAACAAAACAGCATTACTCTGGGTATCTGAGTTGATTTTAAAACTGAAAGTAAACACAGAAAAGCTTTATGAGGGCCTATCTATAAAACTGTCTTTTGGCTTTTACACTGTTAATAATTTGGTGGCAGTGTAAGCAAGAGGATAAGATATGAGAGAGAGTAGAACCTATCAAGTGTGGCAGTGGAAAAGTGTGTATGGAACTGGAGGAGATAGCGGAGGTACTTAATGAATACTTTACTTCAGTATTCACTACGGAAAAGGATCTTGGTGATTGTAGGGATAACTTGCAGCAGACTGAAAAGCTTGGGCATATAGATATTAAGGAAGAGGATGTCCTGGAGCTTTTGGAAAGCACCAAGTTGGATAAGTCTCCGGGCCTGGACAAGATGTACCCCAAGCTACTGTGGGAGGCGAGGGAAGAGATTGCTGAGCCTCTGGCAATGATCTTTGCATCATCAATGGGAACAGGAGAGGTTCCAGAGGATTGGAGGGTTGCGGGTGTTATTCCCTTATTCAAGAAAGAGAGTAGAGGTAGCCCAGGAAATTATAGACCAGTGAGTCTTACTTCAGTGGTTGGTAAGTTGATGGAGGAGATCCTGAGAGGCAGGATTTATGAATATTTGGAGAGGCATAATATGATTAGGAATAGTCAGCATGGCTTTATCAAAGGCAGGTCGTGCCTTACGAGCCTGATTGAAGTTTTTGAGGATGTGACTAAACACATTGATGAAGGTAGAGCAGTAGATGTAGTGTATATGGATTTCAGCAAGGCATTTGACAAGGTACCTCATGCAAGGCTTATTGAGAAAGTAAGGAGGCATGGGATCCAAAGGGACATTGCTTTGTGGATCAAGAACTGGCTTGCCCACAGAAGGCAAAGAGTGGTTCTAGACAGGTCATATTCTGCATGGAGGTCGGTCACCAGTGGAATGCCTCAGGGATCTGTTCTGGGACCCTTACGCTTTGTGATTTTTATAAATGACCTGAATGAGGCAGTGGAGGGATGGGTTAGTAAGTTTGCTGATGACACAAAGGTTGGAGGTATTGTGGATAGTGTGGACGGCTGTCAGAGGTTACAGTGGGACATTGATAGGATGCAAAACTGGGCTGAGAAGTGGCAGATGGAGTTCAACCCAGATAAGTGTGAGGTGGTTCATTTTGGTAGGTCAAATATGATGGCAGAATATAGTATTAATGGTAAGACTCTTGGCAGTGTGGAGGATCAGAGGGATCTTGGGGTCCAAATCCATAGGATGCTCAAAGCAGCTGCGCAGATTGACTCTGGTTAAGAAGGCGTACGGTGTGGAATTGAATTTAGGAGCTGAGAGGTTATGTTGCAGCTGTATAGGACCCTGGTCAGACCCCACTTGGAGTACGGTGCTCAGTTCTGGTCGCCTCACTACAGGAGGCATGTGGAAACTATAGAAAGGGTACAGAGGAGATCTACAAGGATGTTGCCTGGATTGGAGAGCATGCCTTATGAAAACAGGTTGAGTGAACTTGGCCTTTTCTCCTTGGAGCGACTGAGGATGAGAGGTGACCTGATAGAGGTGTATAAGATGATGAGAGGCATCGATCATGTGGATAGTCAGTCTTTTTCCCAGGGCTGAAATGGTTGCCACAAGAGGGCACGGGTTTAAGGTGCTTGGGAGTAGGTACAGAGGAGATGTCAGGGATAAGTTTTTTACTCAGTGGTGAGTGCGTGGAATGGGCTGCCGGCAATGGTGGTGGAGGTGGATACGATAGGGTCTTTTAGAAACTTTTGGATAGGTACATGGAGCTTAGAAAAATAGAGGGCTATCGGTAACCCTAGGTAACTTCTAGGGTAGGGACATGTTCGGCACAGCTTTGTGGGCCGAAGGGCCTGTATTGTGCTGTAGGTTTTCTATGTTTCTATAAGACACAGGAGCAGAATTCGGCCATTTGGCCTGTCGAGTCTGCTCTGCCATTCAATCAAGGCTGATACTTTTTTCCCCTCCTCAGCCCCACCCTCCAGTTTTCTCCTCGTAACCTTTAATGCCGTGGCCAATCAAGAACCTATCAATTTCTGACTTAAATACACCCAGTGACCTGGCCTCCACAGCTGCCTGTGGTAACAGATTCCACAAATTCACCACCTTTAGCTAAAGAAATTTCTCCTTATCTCCATTTTAAATGGATGCCCTCCTATCCTGAGGTTGTGTCATCTCGTCCTAGATTCCCCACCATGGGAAACATCCTTTCCACATCTATTCTGTCTAGGCCTTTCAATATTTGAGAGGTTTCAATGAGATCACCCCTCATTCTTCTAAATTCCAGTGAGTACAGACCCAGAACTATCAAGCGCTCCTCATATGATATCCCTTTCAATCCTGGAATCATCCTTGTGAACCCGCTCTGAACCCTCTCCAATGCCAGCACATCTTAGATGAGCCCAAAACTATTCACGATACTCACGGTGAGGCCTCACCATTGCTATATAAAGCCTCAGCATCACATCCCTGCTCTTGTATTCTGGACCTCTTGAAATGACTGCTAACATTGCATTTGCCTTCCTCACCACCGACTCTACCTGCAAGTTAACATTTAGGTTTTTTCTGCACAAGGACTCCCAAGACCCTTTGCACCTCAGATTTTTGAATTTTCTCCCTGTTTAGAAAATAGTCTGCACATTTATTTCTTCTCCAAATTCCATGACCATGCATTTTCTAACATTGTATTTCATTTGCCACTTTCTTGCCCATTCTACTAAACTGTCTAAGTCCTTCGACAGCCTTCCTGTTTTCTCAACACTACCTGCCCCTCCACCAATCTTCATATCATCTGCAAACTTGGCAACAAAGCCATCATCTGAATCATTTATATACAGCATAAAGAGAAGCAGTCCCAACACCAACCCCTGCAGATCAGCACTAGTCTCTGGCAGCCAACCAGAAAAGGATCCTTTTATTCCCACTTGTTGCTTCCTACCAATCAGCCAATGCTCTAACCATGTTAATAATTTTCCTGTAGTACCATGGGCTCTTAACTTGGTAAGCAGCCTCATGTGTGACACCTTGTCAAAGGCCTTTTGAAAGTTCAAATATACAACACCCACTGCATCCCCTTTATCTATCCTACTTGTAATTTCTTCAAAGAATTCCAACAGGTTCATCAGGCAAGATTTTCCCTTAAGGAAAACATACTGACTTTGTCCTATCTTGTCCTGTGTCACCAAGTACTCCATAACCTCATCCTTAACAATTGACTCCAACATCTTCCCAACCACTGAGGTCAGGCTAACTGGCATAACTTCCTTTCTGTTGCCTTCCTCCTTTCTTAAAGAGTGGAGTGATATTTGCAGTTTTCCAGTCCTTTGGCACCATGCCAGAGTCCAATAATTTTTGAAAGATCATTTCTAATGCCTCCACAATCTCTACAGCTACCTCTTTCAGAACCCGAGGGTGCAGGTCATCTGGTCCGGGTGAATTATGTACCCTTGGGTCTTTCAGCTTTTTGAGCACCTTCTCCCTTGTAATAGTAACTGCGCTCACCTCTCTTCCCTCGCACCCTTCAACATCTGGCCCACAGAATTTTGAATTGAATTGACTTTATTTCTTATATCCTTCATATACCAGTCTACTACAGTGAAAACTGATGCAAAATACTCATTTAGTTCACCTGCCATCTGCTTGTAGGTTTTTATAAGCCTCCCAATCCTCTGTCTTCCCACTAATTTTTGCTTTGTAATATGCCCTGTCTTTTGCTTTTACATTAACGTTGACTTCCCTTGTTAGCCACAGTTGTACTATTTTGTCATTTGAGTATTTCTTTGTTTTTGGAATACATCTATTCTGCACCTTCCTTATTTTTCCCAGAAACACATGCCATTGCTGCTCTGCTGTCATCCCTGCCAGCATCTCCTTCCAATTTACTTTGGCCAACTCCTCTCTTACTACTGTAATTTCCTTTACTCCACTGAAATACTGCTCCATCAGACTTTACTTTCTTCTTATCAAATTTCAGGTTGAACTCAATCGTATAGTGCTCACTGCTTTCTAAGGGCTCCCTAATTGCCTCCGGTTCATTACATAACACCCAATGCAGTATGGCTGATCCCTCGTAGGCTCAATGACAAACTGCTCTAAAAAGCCATTTCGTAGGCATTCAACAAATTCACTCTTTTGAGATCCATTACCAACCTGATTTTCCCAATCGACCTGCATATTAAAATCTTCCATGACAATCATAACGTTGCCCTTTTGACAGGCCTTTTCTATTTCCTGTTATAATCTGTAGTCCACACCCCAGCTACTATTTGGAGGCCTGTATATAACTGCTGTAGTTTTTTTTTACCCTTGCAGTTTCTTAACTCAACCCACAAAGGTTCAACATCTTCCAATCCTATGTCATATTTTTCTAATGATTTGATGCCATTCTTTACCAGAAGAGCCATGTCTCCCCCTTTGCCTACCTTCCTAACCCTCTAATACAATGTGAAACCTTCAGCCCCAATTCAGTGATGGCCGCAACATAGAAGCATAGAAACCTACAGCACAATACAGGCCCTTCGGCCCACAATGCAGTCCTGAACATCTACTTATTTTAGAAATTACCAAGGGTTACCCATAGCCCTCTATTTTTCTAAGCTCCATGTACCTATCCAGGAGCATCCTAAAAGACCCTATCGTATCCGCCTCCACCACAGTCACCGGCAACCCATTCCACACACTCACCACCATCTGCATAAAAAAACCTACCCCTGACATCTCCTCTGTATCTACTTCCAAGCACCTTAAACCTGTGCCCTCACGTGATAGCCATTTCAGCCCTGGGAAAAAGCCTCTGACTATCCACACGATCAATGCCTCTTATCATCTTATACACCTCTATCAGGTCACCTCTCATCCTCTGCCGCTCCAAGGAGAAAAGGCCGAGTTCATTCAACCTATTCTCATAAGGTATGCTCCCCAATCCAGGCAACATCCTTGTAAATCTCCTCTGCACCCTTTCTATGGTTTCCACATCCTTCCTGTAGTGAGGTGACCAGACCAGTACTCCTGGTGGGGTCTGACCAGGGTCCTATATAGCTGTAACATTACCTCAAACTCAATCCCACGATTGATGAAGGCCAATGCACCGTATGCCTTCTTAACCACAGAGTCAACCTGCGTAGCAGCTTTCTGTGTCCTATGGACTCGGACCCCAAGATCCCTCTGATCCTCCACACTGCCAAGAGTCTTACCATTAATACTATATTCTGCCATCATATTTGACCTACCAAAATGAACCACCTCACACTTATCTGGGTTGAACTCCATCTGCCACTTCTCAGCCCAGTTTTGCATCCTATCAATGTCCCGCTGTAACCTCTGACAGCCATCCACACTATCCACAATACCTCCAATCTTTGTATCATCAGCAAACATAGTAACCCACCCTTCTACTTCCTCATCTGGGTATTTATAAAAAATCACAAAGAGGAGATGTCCCAGAACAGATCCCTGCAGAACACCACTGGTCACTGTCCTCCATGCAGAATACGAACCATTTACAACCACTCTTTGAGACTGGATTTGGGACCTAGTCCAGCTGAAGGGTGTCAGTCCGAAATGGTAACTGTTTATTTTCTTCCATTGATGCTTCCTGACCCACTGAGTATGATGCTTTGAATGCAATTCCTGCAATGAAAGTTCAGATTAGATGAACTGGAGGGAAGATTGTCTGTCAGTCTTAAGCAATCTAACTAAACTTTACTGCATGCTGGATTTACATAAAGCTATTGTAAAAGATATTGATTTGATGTTACATGTTTTAAGGGGAAATCTGCACAATGTATAGTATTGAGCAAAAGTTAGGCACATGTACTGTATATATAGCAAGGGTAAGGTGCCTAAAACTTTGCACAGTACTGTAGTAATTTTATATTGAATAGTACTGCTACCACAAAAGAAAACAAATTTCATGACATACATGAGTGATGATAAACCTGATTTTAATGTGGGTCTTCATTGTGGTCTGAGAGTGGGAAGGGGGCAGGGAGAGGAGGATCGTGGTTGGGAAAAGGGGAAGGGAGAGGGGAGGGAGTGGGAAGCACAGAGAGACATTCTGTAATGATCAATAAACCAACTGTTTGGAATCAAATGACCTTGCCTGGTGTCTCAGGGTTGGGTGTGTCTGCACCCGCACCACCCCTCACCCCTGAAACTCCTTCTCTGCCACCTGTCCCACACCCCTCTCGCAGCACAGCATTTTCACCATTCCCAACATCCTTTGCTCCTATCAGGTTTACAATCTCGCTCTCCGCTGTCCGGTGGGGTAGCGGCATCTGCACCAGGCTTCGAGGCGAGTGGTCTCGGGTTCGAATCCGGCCGGCTCCTTGCGCGCTTTCCATCTGAGCTGGGTTGAGTGTCGAGCTAGCAACTTAGCCTCTTTAAAAAAAAGACAAATGTTAAAGAAATGGCAAGGTTGTCACCCGATGTGTCACAAGGCGTGGAGAAGAACAACAAAACAACAAATTAAATTCCCAGGAGTTAAGGAACTTTACACTGAAATGGTAATGCAGTATGCCAAATTTAGGCTGATTTTTTTTTAATATAAAGTTTGCACAGTTAAGATCTGTAATGATCTTGGATACTTAACAGCATTCAGTTGATCACACTTATTTGAATTGTGCAGTTCTTTGGGTGTACTAACACTGCAGATTGTGCTACGATATTAGTTAGAGCCATAAAGCATTCTGCTAATGTCCAAACCACTGAAACAAAATACAAGTTTGGTGATGAGTGCTATGTATTTTTGTGAGTGGAACACTTGTATTGGAGTGGTATTATAGGCAATCACTGAATACATGATAATGGCGATAATGATAAATACAGCATCAAAAAATAAACAGAGTGTGTCTTCTGTTCCTAATGCCTGCACTCTTGCTACTGTCATCTTTACCTGAAGCTTGCCTCAAAAATTCTCTGATTAGATCAGCTTTAGTGAGTTGATCTTTTTTGATTACAATAGTTTACTTGGTCTACTGTTTGAATGAGCAAGCTTGTGAATGGAGATGAGAAGTATGTCTATTCAGTTAAAGTAATGTGAATAGTTGTAGCAGTTAACTTCAAAGTTTTCAAACCTTTCTGTGCCAAATCTAAAAAAGGATGTTAGGTTAGCACTGAACACGATGGGCAATTTGGAAACTTCCTACTTTGGAACAGTGATAAATTATAGTTCATTCATCAGACTGGTCCCCCAATCCTAGAATTCTGAGAGCTGTAATTATCATGCATTAATGATGGCCTTCCAGTGCCATCAATAACTGGCCAGTTGTCAGGAGTGAACCTAGCTGGTCAATGTATATATTTCTCAAACTACCGGATATTGCTCCCCTCTTCTCCTTCACCATTTCCCCTCTCACCTTTTTCCTTGCCAGTCTGGTGCTACTCCCCCTTCTCTTTCTTCCATGGTCTCCTATCGGATTTCTCCTTCTCCAGCTGTTTATTGCTTTCACTAGTGGACTTCTCAGCTCTTTACTTCACCCTTCCCCCTCTCCCAGTTTCACTTATCATCTACCTCCTTGTGCTTCTTCCTCTCCTCCCCCGACCTTCTTACGCTGATTTCTCATCTTTTTTTCTCCAGTCCTGATGAAAAGTCTCGGCCTGAAATATCGACTTTCTCTACTTTTTTCCATAGATGCTGCCTGGCTTACTGAGTTCCTCTAGCATTTTGTGTGTGTGTGTGTTGCTTGGTAAATGCATGTATTCTACTTTGGGACCAATCCAACTGACATTACTGACAACTATTGTAGTATGCTGCCAGAGATAATGTTAATCAGCATCCATCTGAAATTGATTATAGAACCTTTCAGGTCTGTGATCCAACACCTCAGTGCATGGAATATTTTCACTGAGTTACAATAAAGTTACAACAGTGGTGAGCATGTGTTTAGACAGTCCGATTGATTTATTGCTTAGAGCTCACAAGAACCCTTTCCCACCCCTTATGTGCCTTTTCCCTTTCTCCTTTGTGTTTACTTTGCCTTTTTTTTAAACACTCCTTATGATTATGTTTTACATTTTAGCCACTCTTTAGATGTAGCTTGGCACATTTATTTACTTTGTCTGCTGTGGAATTTGAATTGAATGGTCTTAATCTTCAATGAAAATGAATGCTTTGATTTTTGCAGCTAAAGCTTGGGTTGCTTTGTATGTTACTAATTGCATCTTTTTCTATATCTGCCAGCAATTCCCACTTGTGAGAGAACCTTCTTTCCCCATTTGTTTTCACAGAGGCCGAGAATCTACATGAGTGTAATTGATGCCGGAGATTCGTCATTGTTTTGGACCATTGATTTCAGTTGTCACGGTGCACACATCCAGTCTCCCACTATCTTTGCCATCAGTTGTCCTGTGTAAATGGAACCACCCCTTTTGCTATTGTCATGTTTTTCCCAGGGCTGATAGAGAATCCATGTATAGCACACTGCAAAAAAAAGCTTTCCTTTCACTGGCCTTGCCCAGAAGTTTGTAGATAGATGCTAACCACCCATTTCCTTTGCGTCTCAACAGGCAGATCCATGAGGTGCAAGCCCACATGGGGCGGCTGGAGAAGGCGGATGCGCAATCTGTTCACTGTAAGTATTCGTAATTAAGCGTTGTAAACAGAGCCTGCCTGGTGCCAAGACAGGGGGCTGGGAGTGGAGTGGGCATAAACCTTTGCCAAAAGAAATAATGACATTGTTTTCCTCCCAGTGGGATGCCTTATTACGTTTCTTTTTACAAAGTGACAAATCCAACAAGAATAACTTGTATTTAAATAGCACCTTTAATATTTCAAATTATCCCAAGGCGCTTCACAGAAGTGTGGTCCAATTTTATTGGATAATGCTCCAAAAGAAGATATTTGGATAAATATGTGGCAGGTTTGAAGTGCCGTGAGGGTAGGAAAAGAGGTACAGACATTTAGAAAAATAAATTCTGTACCCAGGATGTTGGAGAAGATTTAATTTCAGCAAAGATCAGAATGCCAGGCTTGGAGAAAATTTTGTAGAGCTTGTGTTTAGGAAGAGCAGGGGTCTTGACTGGGGTTTCTAAATAAATTGAGATGTAGCTTAGCCGGGGATGGTGAGTAAATAGAACACGGGGTTAGGGTGGCGACAGAAACATCTTGATATCTTCAAGTTTGTAGGGAGCAGAATGAAGGCGTATGTTTAAATAGTCAATTCTAGAGACAAATATGGACATGGTGGGCCAAACAAGGGGGCCTGTTTCTGTGCTGTATGACTGAATCATGATCGAGGGCAATGGGAGATTAAATAGACAGATTTTAAGATACATAGTCCAAAGCCCTTCCCGGTGCTCTATCTGTCTATCTATTTATCTATTTTTTATTGTAACTTATAGTGATTTTTAAAAAGTTTTGCACTGTACTGCCACAAAACAGAAAATTTCATGACAGATGTCAGTGGTAATAAACCTTGATTCTGATTTTGTGCAATTTAGTTTCATATAATTTCCAGCAAGAAAAATGAAGTCAATGGCTACAATTTGGGACATTACTGTAGTGATGAAAGATAATCAGTTTCTCCCAATTTTTAGGAGAAAATTTGTGCTAATCCACAGCAGAATATTGGGCAAATTTCAAACTTCCAAGTAAGTTTATTATCGAAGTGTATGTGTATGTATGTATATATATATAATTGTATATAACCCTGAGATTCATTTTCTTGCAGGCAATTCACAGCAAATCCATAGAATGATAAATCTATAGAATGATAGATTGAGAGGGTAAACAGCTTCAAGTTCCTCGGCATCCACATCACTGAGAACCTCACGTGGTCTGTACATACCAGCTGTGCGGTGAAAAAGGCACAACAGCGCCTCTTTCACCTCAGACGTTTGAGGAGGTTTGGTATGGGCCCTCAAATCCTAAGAACTTTCTACAGGGGCACAATTGAGAGCATCCTGACTGGCTGCATCACCACCTGGTATGGGAACTGTACCTCCCTTAATCGCAGGATTCTGCAGAGAGTGGTGTGGGCAGCCCAGTGCATCTGTAGTTGTGAATTTCCCATGATTCAGGACATTTACAAAGACAGGTGTGTAAAAAGGGTCTGTATGATCATTGGGGACCCGAGTCACCCCAACCACCATCTATTCCAGCTGCTGCCATCTGGGAAACAGTACCGCAGCATAAAAGCCAGGACCAACAGGCTCCGGGACAGCTTCTTCCACCAGGCCATCAGACTGATTAACTCATGCTGATTTGAGTATACTGTATATTACGTTGACTGTTCTATTTATTATAAATTACGATGATTTCACATTGCACATTTAGACAGAGGTGCGACATAAAGATTTTTACTCCTCATGTATGTGAAGGATGTAGGAAATAAAGTCAATTCAATTCAATAATTGAATCAATAAAAGACCGCATCAACCTGGGTGTTGAACCAGTGTGCAAAGGGCAATAAACTTTGCAAATGCAAGAAAAAAGAAAGAAATAATAATAATAAATAAGCAATAAATATTGAGAACATGGAGGAAAAGTTCTTGAAAGTAAGTCCATAAGCTGTGGGAACATTTCAGTGATGGGGCAAGTGAAGTCATGAAAGAAAAGGAGGTGGAGTAGCATTGCTGGTTAGAGAGGAGATTAACGCAATAGAAAGGAAGGACATTAGCCGGGAGGATGTGGAATCAATATGGGTAGAGCTGCATAACACTAAGGGGCGGAAAACGCTGGTGGGAGTTGTGTACAGGCCACCTAACAGTAGTACTGAGGTTGGGGATGGCATTAAACAGGAAATTAGAAATGTGTGCAATAAAGGAACAGCAGTTATAATGGGTGACTTCAATCTACATATAGATTGGGTGAACCAAATTGGTAAGGGTGCTGAGGAAGAGGATTTCTTGGAATGTATATGGGATGGTTTTTTGAACCAACATGTCGAGGAACCAACGAGAGAGCAGGCCATTCTAGACTGGGTATTGAGCAATGAGGAAGGGTTAATTAGCAATCTTATCGTGAGAGGCCCCTTGGGTAAGAGTGACCATAATATGGTGGAATTCTTCATTAAGATGGAGAGTGACATAGTTAATTCAGAAACAAAGGTTCTGAACTTAAAGAAGGGTAACTCTGAAGGTATGAGACGTGAATTAAACTGGCAAATGATACTTAAAGAGTTGACGGTGGATATGCAATGGCAAGCATTTAAAGATCTCATGGATGAACTAGAACAATTGTTCATCCCAGTTTGGCAAAAGAATAAACCAGGGAAGGTAGTGCACCCATGGCTGACAAGGGAAATTAGGGATAGTATCAACTCCAAAGAAGAAGCATACAAATTTGCCAGAAAAAGTGGCTCACCTGAGGACTGGGAGAAATTCAGAGTTCAGCAGAAGAGGAAAAAGGGCTTAATTAGGAAGGGGAAAAAAGATTATGATAGAAAACTGGCAGGGAACATAAAAACTGACTGTAAAAGCTTTTATAGATATGTGAAAAGAAAAAGATTGGTTAAGACAAATGTAGGTCCCCTACAGACAGAAACAGGTGAATTGATTATGGGGAGCAAGGACATGGCAGACCAATTGAATAACTACTTTGGTTCTGTCTTCACTAAGGAGGACATAAATAATCTTCCGGAAATAGGGGACAGAGGGTCCAGTGAGATGGAGGAACTGAGGGAAATACATGTTAGTAGGGAAGTGGTGTTAGGTAAATTGAAGGGATTAAAGGCAGATAAATCCCCAGGGCCAGATGGTCTGCATCCCAGAGTACTTAAGGAAGTAGCCCAAGAAATAATGGATGCATTAGCAATAATTTTTCAAAACTCTTTAGATTCTGGACTAGTTCCTGAGGATTGGAGGGTGGCTAATGTAACCCGACTTTTTAAAAAAGGAGGGAGAGAGAAACCAGGGAATTATAGACCGGTTAGCCTGACATCGGTGGTGGGGAAAATGCTAGAGTCAGTTATCAAAGATGTGATAACAGCACATTTGGAAAGCAGTGAAATCATCGTACAAAGTCAGCATGGATTTGTGAAAGGAAAGTCATGTCTGACGCATCTCATAGAATTTTTTGAGGATGTAACTAGTAGAGTGGATAGGGGAGAACCAGTGGATGTGGTATATTTGGATTTTCAAAAGGCTTTTGACAAGGTCCCACACAGGAGATTAGTGTGCAAACTTAAAGCACACGGTATTGGGGGTAAGGTATTGATGTGGATAGAAAATTGGTTGGCAGACAGGAAGCAAAGAGTGGGAATAAACGGGACCTTTTCAGAATGGCAGGCAGTGACTAGTGGGGTACCGCAAGGCTCAGTGCTGGGACCCCAGTTGTTTACAATATATATTAATGACTTAGACGAGGGAATTAAATGCAGCATCTCCAAGTTTGCGGATGACACGAAGCTGGGCGGCAGTGTTAGCTGTGAGGAGGATGCTAAGAGGATGCAGGGTGACTTGGATAGGTTGGGTGAGTGGGCAAATTCATGGCAGATGCAATTTAATGTGGATAAATGTGAAGTTATCCACTTTGGTGGCAAAAACAGGAAAACAGATTATTATCTGAATGGTGGCCGATTAGGAAAAGGGGAGGTGCAACGAGACCTGGGTGTCATTATATACCAGTCATTGAAAGTGGGCATGCAAGTACAGCAGGCGGTGAAAAAGGCGAATGGTGTGCTGGCATTCATAGCAAGAGGATTCGAGTACAGGAGCAGGGAGGTACTACTGCAGTTGTACAAGGCCTTGGTGAGACCACACCTGGAGTATTGTGTGCCGTTTTGGTCCCCTAATCTGAGGAAAGACATCCTTGCCATAGAGGGAGTACAAAGAAGGTTCACCAGATTGATTCCTGGGATGGCAGGACTTTCATATGATGAAAGGTTGGATCGGCTAGGCTTATACTCTCTGGAATTTAGAAGATTGAGGGGAGATCTGATTGAAACGTATAAAATCCTAAAGGGATTGGACAGGCTAGATACAGGAAGATTGTTCCTGATGTTGGGGAAGTCCAGAATGAGGGGTCACAGTTTGAGGATAAAGGGGAAGCCTTTTAGGACCGAGATGAGGAAAAACTTCTTCACACAGAGAGTGGTGAATCTGTGGAATTCTCTGCCACAGGAAACAGTTGAGGCCAGTTCATTGACTATATTTAAGAGGAAGTTAGATATGGCCCTTGTGGCTAAAGAGATCAGGGGGTATGGAGAGAAGGCAGGTACAGGCTTCTGAATTGGATGATCAGCCATGATCATACTGAATGGCGGTGCAGGCTCGAAGGGCCGAATGGCCTACTCCTGCACCTATTTTCTATGTTTCTGTGTTTCTAAGTTATCCCGTGTGGTTCAAGAGCCTGATGGTTGAGGGGTAATAACTGTTCCTGAACCTGGTGGTGTGAGTCCTGAGGCTCCTGTACCTTCTTCCTGATGGCAGCAGTGAGAACAGAGCATGTCCTGTGTGTTGGGGATCTCTGATGATGGATGCTGTTTTCCTGCGAGGGCTCTCTGTGTAGATGTGCACAATGGTGGGGAGGGCTTTACCTATGATTGCCTGAGTCATATCCACTACTTTTGTTGGATTTCCCATTCAAGGGCATTGGTGTTTTCATTTCAGGCCAGTCAGTATACTCTCTATGACACTTGTATACGAGCTTTCATCACATTTGCTGCATTGACTTTCCTGCTTTTTCTTGAGATTATGCAAAAGATTTTGAAGTGGTACTCAACACCATAAAACTCAGATTTAGTAATGTAATCATGAATCAGTCATTTAAAATATAATATTTCAATTAAAAGTAGTAGATTATTTCATATTAAATATTTACATTACAGTTAATTATTTAATATGATGAGCTCTTTGTTAATTGACACACAGCATCCTGCTTACTGAGAGTGGGGTGCAGTCGGGTTGTGAGAACCATTCTAAACGCCTCAGAACATTTGAGTGTAGAGATACTGTATAGGCAGATGTATTTTCTGCCCATTTCCTTAGTCCTTGCTCCTATTCCCCATCTATGAAAGCTGTTTGTTTTATAAAGTTGGCCCTTATGAGTAATAAAATCAAGCTAACATTGTTCGCAAAAATGCATAAATCTTTTTTTTTCCTCAATAGTATTTTTTATTGGCTATATGCCCAGAGGAAGGGAGGTGGTGTATTTTCATGCTGGAAGCTCAATTTGATGTTCAGCTGTTGGACTTTGAGTTGGTTTTGTGTCTTATTGAGGGGAGAGCCAGGGATACCATGGTTTTTGCTTTTAGAAAACATTCCGCCTTCAGAATTCCCAATCCAAGTGGATCCCTCCCTCTGGCCTCATACCCTTTCTGGATCTATTCACTGCTAACTGCCAACACAACATTGACAGTCTTAAGCAACAAACAATCTGCTGGAGGAACTCAGTGATTCGAATAGCATCTATGGGAGGAAAGGAATTGCTGCTGTTTCAGGTCAAAACCCTGCATCAGACAATGGTAAATTTTCCATTGCAATTACTCTAACCTCATCATATGTCCCAGTGGGCCATAAATCCGCCACTGAATGAGCATCCCCTCATTGTCCCTCAGCCTTCTACCTCATCTGTAAGATCCTTGTCATCCTTACTTGATCCTCTTCTAGTGCCTCACTGTTTCAGCATGCACTGGCCCCATGGAACCTTCTTCCTGTCTTGTGGACTCCATACTTTCTTCTCATCTTTAGTCACTTCCCATTACATCTGTCACAACTCTGGTGCCTGCTGCCACTTTTTTCCATTGTCTTTTTTTCTCCCCAACTGGTTCATCATCAGTCCAGTCTGTAACCCCCATCCTACATTGGGATAATCTGAGAGCCCTTCATTTATATCTTAAACAGGTCTAGCCATTGCCCTTCTGCTACTTCTCTCCTTCACTTGGCTGAATTTGTCCTTGCATTGAGCAAGATCTCCTTCAGCTCACTCATTTTCAAGTCATAAGTGTAGCTGTGGGAGCTCATATTGGCCCAAGCGAATCTGTCACTTGATTGGATATATCGATCAGTTGTTGTTTCAGTATTTTTCAGGCCTACTCTGTCAACTTTTTCCATTGCATTGGTGAGTATATTGGTGACACTTCTTGAACTCATACAAAGCTTGAAAAAGTCATTACTTTTGCTGTCAAATTTCCCCCCAGCTCTCACTTTTCATATCCACAGGAGATACAACATTTGCCCTCTTAACTCTTCTCTTCCCATCATCCAGGTCTCAAATGGTCCTTTCAGGTGAAGCAACAACTCGTCCTCCTTCCAATTTAGCATATTGCACTTGGAGAACCAAATACAGATTGAGTGGCCAGTTTGCTGAACATCTCCATTCAGTGTTCAAGATGGCTGATTAATTCTCTACTGAACTCTTGGTTTCTCCCATTGCTCCAATGGTACACAGTAGCGTAGCTATTATAGCTCGGTGTGTTGTGGGAATGGAGTTTGGAGTTCAATCCTGGCATCCTTTGTAAAGCATTTCTCCCCTTGGAATGCGTGGGTTTTCTTCAGATGCTCTGGTTTCCTCCCACAGCAAAGACGTACCGGGTAGGTTAACTGGTTATTGTAAATTGTCCTGTGATTAGGTTAGCGTTAAATTGGGGTTGTTGGGTGTAGCTGGATGGTGCAGCTTGAAGAGCCTATTCTGTACTGTATCTCTAAGTAAATGTAGATCAAAGAACAGGTCTTCATCTTCTGTCAGAGTGTGCCCAGTTCCATTGCCCAGTTTTATTTTTGTTGCTCCACAGATGTGGGTGTATCTCCATTTCAATTTGTTTCTGTTTCTTTTTCTTTTGTACTTTCAACTGCCAGCGAATGTTCCTTTGATATCTTTGATGTACACCTTATCACAGACATCCCCTCAGTGCTCTTCACCCCTCACTCTCACTGCAACTTAACTGCTCACTTTTCTACTTCTGATCAACAGTCCTTGAGCAGAAACATTATCTTTCTTTCCACATTGATACTGTTTGATCAGTTGAGTGCTTCCAACTCTGTATTCATTTGTAATTCTTAGAGGAATTGAAACTGCAGTGATCGTCGAGGATATCAATGGTCTATGCAGGAAATTGCTTTGTTATGGGAACTTGCGTGCCTCCATTTCTAACTATAAAGACTTAAAAGAAAATCTTACAATGGAAGATAATGGATTATTGAAGATAGAAATGTGCAGATACAGGTTGTGTACCTCTTATCCAAAATGCTTGGGGCCGATTAGTATTTTGAATTTTTTGGGATTTTGGAATATATAATGTATATATATAGCTTGGGATCGCCATCATTTCCGACTTTGAATTTCTGTGTTACTGATAAGCAGTCTTTGTCTTACACTTGTTCATCACACGTGTACTTAAGCAGTAAAAACTATTATGTACCATTAATATATAAAATATAATGTGTGCAGAGTAACAAATGCAACACCGCAGCATTGGGAGAATACCTAAATCAACTGCTGAACAACAACACACAATAGCAGGCTTTCAGTCTCCACCTATGATACCGTAATTTGATTAAAAGGTTACAGCACACTGTATTTGTACTTTACATTTTATAAGTTTTATGTAAGGTATAAAAACAATCAGCATTGTAGACTTGTTCTGGTGTTAGATTTTCATGATCAGTAGACACTTTAAAAATTTAATTCTGTGCCTTTTCTTAAATTTCTGCAACTGGTCTGCTGAATATTCACAATTACCTACAATTTTGTTCACCTTGATAGACTTTGGTTGCTTCATAAGCAGCATATAGTTACCGGCATATGTTCACTCCAATGCTGACGATGCACGATTGAGATCTTCATTTTTTTGCTTTATGCAGCATTTCTCTTTTTCATTAACTTCTGTTCATTACATATGTGGCTATATTTCATTTGGACTTTGACATTAAGAGTATCCAAGACATCTTAAGGAGCAAATCCTCAGAAAGATGGCATCCATTATTAAGGACCTTCATCACCCAGGGCATGCCCTCTTCTCACTGTTACCATCAGGGAGGAGGTACAGAAGCCTGAAGGCACACACTCAGCGATTCAGGAACAGCTTCTTCCCCTCTGCCATACGATTCCTAAATAGACACTGAACCCATGAACACTACCTCACTACATTTTTATTTCTATTTTTGCACTATTTTTAAGTTAACATATATACTTATTTACTTTTTTCTGTATTTATCATATATTGCATTGAACTGATGCCACTATTAACAAATTTCACGACGTATGCCAGTGATATTTAGCCTGATTCTGGTTTTAATGTGAGGTCACTTCTCAAAACTGTCTTGGGTGCACGTGGGAACCTTCACTGCATCTAATGTAAATTTCCCACTTGTGACATCATGCCAGTGCTCAAAAATAAATTCAGATTTCGGAAGTTTTTGGATTTTGTAGTCTTGGATAAGGGATACTCAAGCTGTAATACTTTATGGCTGGCTACAGGATTGTTTAGATATACTTATATTATAAAAAGTGTGCCCTGCCTGATTCTAGCTTAGCCCCAAACTCAGAACAAACATGACTGACTACACCAATGTGACATTTCCTTTTGGAAGCAAAATATAACAAATGCTGGAAATGGACAAATGGTCTTCAACCTGAAAGGTTAACTCTCCTTATCTTTCAGCATTTTGTTTTCTTTCTCTGTTCAATTTTCTGCGGTTCTGTAAAGGATAACACCAGTTTCTCCGATCTATCGGAAATGAAATCTCTCATTCTTGGGAAAAAAATTTTTCTGTACACTCTACAAAGGATTCAAATAAATTCAGAATTTATTGCGATACTCTAGCTTGGCCACATCTGTCTTGGATGCAGCTCCAATATGACCCGTTTTTGTACCCAATGTACTCCAGGATCTCACATACTTCACTGATTGCTTCCCCAAAATATCAAAAATAAAGTTGTGTTCTCACTCGTCCTGGGGAAACCTACTGTCTACCATCCTTCTGTTTATGTGTCTCTCTGCTATTGCCTGTAGCTAATTTCTCATCCTTTGATTATATTTTAATTCTATTGGTCTCAATGTTATTAAGCAGCCTTTTATGCAGACCTTTGTCAATTATCTTCAGAAAATCCTTAGAGAAAGATTTCCTTCATTATCCTTTCTCTTACCTCCTTATAATTTAAAATGATTTGCCTTTACCAAATTATGCTAACAACTTGGATTTCTCCCAGATTCCTAATTGTCCCCCTTGATTATAGGTTCCAAAAGTTCCAACACTGAAACCATATGGACCTGATAATTATGCGGCTGTAGGGTTTTTTTTTGTAACACAGCTTATTAGACTTTGCTTTTTTAAACTGTCGTTTGATGGTGTTGAAAATGATCTATTTGATCCCACGGTGATCACTTCTTGTTCACGTACAGTTGTTCAACACAACTTTCCCTTCACTATTTCCTTGTGTGAATCCACTCCCCTGCCCCAAGACCATGTGTCAGACCCAATCTTCATCTATTGTTCTTGTATGTGTGTATATTGCAGTAGGACTCACAGGGCATGAACTGGAGCTCTTGCCTGAAAATTTTCCACTCACCACATCCCATTCCCCTCTGCATTTAACTTTCATGACCTGCATCTTTACAGCCAATGAAGTACTTTTCATTTTACAGAGTTAGAAATGCAGTTGTCATTTTATGCAGAACAAGCTCCGAAACAGTGATTTGTAATGACCAGGTAAGTTGCAGAGATGTTGACAGAGAGATAAATATTGACTAGTCATTAAGTCCATTTACAAAGTAGAGGCATAGGGTTCTTTATGTCCAACACTTAAAGCAAAAGAAATCTTTGTTTAATGTCTTGTTAAAAGACAGCGCCTCTGAATGCAGCACCTCTTCAATCCTTGACTCGTAATGTCGGTCTTGGATTGTGTGCCTATATTTCTGGAGTGTAAAGTGTAACTGCATCCTAACCTGATTATTGCCAGTGGGTGATCAGCTGCCAGCATAAAAATATACAGCATATAGCATTGTAAGTGTAGAGATGGGTTCATATGTTGCTTGTCTATAATATTACCAGTGGAACTTGTATAATTCTCCCATTGTTTCAATAAGCTAACAATTTTGATGCTTCTGCAGTGGTGGAAAATGAAATCCAAGCCAGAATAGATCAAGTATTTAGCAGCTTGGAGCGGCTTGAAATATTGACTAGCAAGGAGCCACCAAACAGACGTCAGAATGCCAAGCTGTGAGTGTGATTAACGTTTTAATGTATATTCCTATTTATGTATTCAGATTAATGTTGAACATCTCCAAACAAAAATTCCCTAGACTTAAGCTAAATAAATTAATAAGTTGCATGAAGTTTGTTTTTATAGTTTGAGCTTCTGTTGCATTGTTGAGGTTCAAATATTTTATCAAAATTGGACCAAAGTAAATCAAAGGTTTCAAAGGTACATTTAATGTCAGAGAAATGTATACAATATACATCCTGAAATGCTTTTTCTTTGCAAAGATCCACGAAAACAGAGGAATGCCCCCAAAGAATGAATGACAGTTAAATGTTAGAACCCCAAACCAACCCCCCCAGCTCCTCCCTCTGAGAGTGAACAGTTATATCAATAGTGTCAATTGTGTGTGTTTGTGTTCAAAAAAGCAGTGATTTTTGTCATTGATAATTAGCGAGAAATAAGCAGCAAGACAATTCAGACCTGTTTTGCTCACTGTGGTTTCAAGCATTCAGGCTTGGAGATGCTAGAAATTGCCAGGAGTGAAATGTAAAACTATTTCACTATTTCAACAAGTTAGGAACTATGAAGAATTTGAAAGTATCGACAATCATCTTGAATGCTACAATGAAAAAGAAGATTTGGAGGATGCAATTGTTGAAGGCAGTCCATTATCTGCACTAGATGTCTATGTTGATTTTTAATTTAGGCAATTAAAAGAATATGACAGCATTGATATCTATTAGGAGCTAAGACACAGCTTTATGGCACTGTAGTAACTTTCGATAATGTTCTAATTTGATCTGAATTTCACTTAAATACGTTATTTGTTACTCAGCTAAACAGAAGTTTGTCTTTTTTTAAAATCTTTTAAACTATTTCCATGAAACTTCGGCTAATTCGGCTTCAGTCTAAGATCCCCTCATGTTTTAAGAAGGCAACGATAATCCCAGTGCTGAAGAAGAGCAAGGTGGCATGCCTGAATGACTATCGACCTGTGGCTCTGACATCAATTGCTATGAAGTGCTTCGAGAGATTGGTTATGGCACACATCAACCACAGCCTACCGGTGAACCTCGACGCTTTGCAATTCGCCTACCGGAGCAACAGGTCAATGGCAGATGGCATCTCCCTGGCCCTACGTTCCTCCTTAGAACACCTGGAGAATAAAGACGCATACGTAAGGCTCCTTTTCATTGACTACAACTCTGCCTTTAATACCATCATTCCAAATAAACTGATTCCTAAGCTCCGGAACCTGGGCCTTAGCACTCAGATCTGCAGCTGGATCTTCAACTTCCTCACAGACAGGACCCAGGCTGTAAAAATAGGGGACAAGCTCTCCTCTACAATCACTCTGAGCACTGGTGCCCCACAAGTCTGTGTACTCAGCCCCCTGCTGTACTCACTGTACACCCATGATTGTGTAGCCAAGTTTCCATCAAACTCAATATACAAGTTTGCTGATGACACCACAATTGTAGGCCATATCTCGGGTAATGATGAGTTTGAGTACAGAGAGGAAATTAAGAACCTGGTGGCATGGTGCGAAGACAATAACCTATCCCTCAACGTCAGCAAGACGAAGGAATTGGTTGTTGACTTCAGAAGGAGTAGCGGACCGCACAACCCAATTTACATCGATGGTGCGCAAGTGGAACAGGTCAAAAGTTTTAAGTTCCTTGGGGTCAATATCACAAATGACCTGACTTGGTCCAACCAAGCAGAGTTCACTGCCAAGAAGGCCCACCAGCGTCTTTACTTCCTGAGAAAACTAAAGAAATTTGGCCTGTCTTCCAAAAACCCTCACTAATTTTTATAGATGCACCGTAGAAAGCATTCTTCTAGGGTGCATCACAACCTGGTATGGAAGTTCTCCCGTCCAAGACCGAAAGGAGCTGCAGAAGATCGTGAACACGGTGCAGCACATCACACAAACCAATCTTCCATCCCTGGACTCACATTACACCGCATGCTGTCGGAGCAGTGCTGCTAGGATAATCAAGGACACGACCCACCCAGCCAACACACTTTTCGTCCCTCTTCCCTTCGGGAGAAGGTTCAGGAGCTTGAAGACTCGTACGGCCAGATTTGGGAACAGCTTCTTTCCAACTGTGATAAGACTGCTGAACGGATCCTGACCCGGATCTGGGACGTACTGTCCAAATATCCGGACCTGCCTCTCGGTTTTTTTGCACTACCTTACTTCCCATTTTTCTATTTTCTATTTTGATTTATAATTTAAATTTTTAATATTTACTAATTTTAACTATTTTTAATATTTAATATTTATAATCCAGGGAGTGTGAAGCGCAGAATCAAATATCGCTGTGATGATTGTACGTTCTAGTATCAATTGTTTGGCAACAATAAAGTATAAAGTATAATTGTGGCAGCCACTTAATTGGGCCAAAATGTACTGGTCCCGATGTATCCCTGTTAACTGGAATTGACTGCATATGTAGCTTCCAACCAGTTTATGTGTCCTAAATGTGCTCTGAAATCATTGTGATCAGTGGCCCACCACAAAAGTTTTTGCGCTGATATTTTTATAATGTCTGCCAGCCTCGGTTTTAAATAGCATTCAGTGCTTCCTTTCTCTCTTCTAGCCGAGTGGATCAACTGAAATATGATTGCCAGCACTTACAAACAGCTTTAAAGAATTTCCAGCACCGCCGCTATACACGCGAGCAACAGGATCGAGAGCGTGAGGAATTGTTGACGCGCACATTCACAACCAATGTAAGGATTTATCAGTGCTATCTGTACTGGTGAAAGTGGATGCTAATATTCATCATTGGAAAATTATGTGGTTCTCTACATGGGAATTACAATATTTTCAGTGTGGTATGGTGGAATTTGGATTTCTGAGTGTAAAATGTTGAATTAGAGTCGGGTGTCCTCTACCATAGTGGGTGGGCTGGGGTGGAGGAGAACAACATCTGGTGGCATGATTTCATTTAATGGTAAGCATGACAGCAGCGCATCACCCCTTGTACTGGAACAGCTAGTGGATAAATGAGAAGAAGGGAAATCTGCACATAACAAGACAAAACTCCTCTTCTTATTCGTCTTGTATATGGATCGTCAAATACGCTGGCAGAATATAGTATTAATGGTAAGACTCTTGGCAGTGTGGAGGATCAGAGGGATCTTGGGGTCCGAGTCCATAGGACGTTCAAAGCAGCTGCGCAGGTCGACCCTGTGGTTAAGACGGCATACGGTGCATTGGCCTTCATCGATCGTGGAATGGAATTTAGGAGCCGAGAGGTAATGTTGCAGCTATATAGGACGCTGGTCAGACCCCACTTGGGGTACTGTGCTCAGTTCTGGTCACCTCACTACAGGAAGGATGTGGAAACCGTAGAAGGGTGCAGAGGAGATTTACAAGGATGTTGCCTAGATTGGGGAGCATGCCTTATGAGAATAGGTTGAGTGAACTCGGCCTTTTCTCCTTGGAACGACAGAGGATGAGGGGTGACCTGATAGAGGTGTACAAGATGATGAGAGGCATTGATCGTGTGGATAGTCAGAGGCTTTTTTCCAGGGCTGGAATGGTTGCCACAAGAGGACACAGGTTTAAGGTGCTGGGGAGTAGGTACAGAGGAGATGTCAGCGGTAAGTTTTTTACTCAGAGAGTGGTGAGTGCGTGGAATGGGCTGCCGGCAATGGTGGTGGAGGCGGATACAATAGGGTCTTTCAAGAGACTCCTGGAGAGGTACATGGAGCTCAGAAAAATAGAGGGCTATGGGTAAGCCTAGTAATTTCTAAGGTAGGGACATATTCGGCACAACTTTGTGGGCCGAAGGGCCTGTATTGTGCTGTAGGTTTTCTATGTTTTTATTATGTTAAACTTTGGAAAGAAACTGCTGGGCAGCAGAACGCAATCTCACAAAATCAATGACACTTATGCATGGCGCAAACATTTATGACCTGTGGCTAGCTTTCTTGCAAAGGATGTTTCTTGCTGCGTGCTTGCCTTCAAATAGAAAATAGAGTTTTGTAATGTTGCAGTAGCTAATAAATATTTTCATTGGATTGTGATAAAGATGAGCAAGTTTTGGTAAAACAATTCATTTCCATTATTTTGCATTTTAAAGACATTTGTACTGATTGGCAGCTTATTTCAGGAAGTCATCTGTGCTTGTGCCTCGAAATTTATTTTTTCTTCCTAAATTATGTCTTCCCATCTACTATTGTGGACAAAGCCCTCGAGTGCATCCTTTCCTTTTCTCGCACCTCTGCTGTCAACCCCTTTTCTCCTGGGAAGACCAAGAACGAAGTTCTTTTGGTCCTCAACTCCCCCACAAAAACTTCCACATTCAATAGATCATCCTTTGTGAGATTCCATCAGCCATCAGACTCCATATCAAATTCTCCAACTTTAGGTTACTTGGTCTTTCTGTTTGCATCAGAATTGCAGTTCCTGCTTGCTGTCCTTTGGCTCAGTTTTTCTCTCCAATTAATATTGTTTGCCCTACTGAGCTACACCCACAGCCTCACTGTTAACAACCCATTACGCAGACAAAGAAGCATAACCTGATTCTAGCTGCTACATTAACTTATTTGGGCTCACTTTATTAGAGATATTTTCCCCTTTTTTCCAGCCTCATATCCCTCACCTTCTCTGCTACTCAGACTAGCTTGTTCTCTCTTTAAAAACGCAAACACGAGGAAATCTGCAGATGCTGGAAATTCAAGCGACACACATAAAAAAAATGCTGGTGAACGCAGCAGGCCAGGCAGCATCTATAGGAAGAGGTACAGTCGACGTTTCGGGCCGAGACCCTTCGTCAGGATTTTTTATGTGTGTTGCTTGTTCTCTCTTTTCCTGTTATGGCTCAGACTTGAAATGTTAACTGTATTTTCTTCAGGCTGTCATGAGTATCTTCAGCATTTTGTATTTGGGTTGTGGGGAATCTTAAAACCAATAAACTGTGGAAGCACATGGGACTGGGAGAATTTAACGAAGCAGAGCCAATGGTAGTTTGTTACAGGCATGTTTGACTAATCTGTGAATTTTTGGAGGTTATGGAACAAAGTTGAAGAGAATGCTGTGGATGTTGTCTACAGAGGTCTTAAACAGCCAGTCAGTTAACTAAATTGAACAAATAGCTCAAGAGCAGCTGGAAACTGAGTCAAGGATGGAAGCCGAGAGCAGTGGTAACTAGTTTTTCGGACAAAATGGTAGTATTTACTCAACACACATCAAAGTTGCTGGTGAACGCAGCAGGCCAGGCAGCATCTCTAGGAAGAGGTACAGTCGATGTTTCAGGCCGAGACCCTTTGTCTGAAACGTCGACTGTACCTCTCCTAGAGATGCTGCCTGGCCTGCTGCGTTCACCAGCAACTTTGATGTGTGTTGCTTGGATTTCCAGCGTCTGCAGAATTCCTGTTGTTTGGTAGTATTTACTTGTGTGTTCTTTAGAGGATTAGTGCTGAGAGCACTGTTGCTTTAGGTATGGGTACTGTTAAAATATCTGTATCTGCAGAGCAAGCAAAGCTGAGTTGTAAACTGAAGGAGTGTAATAGATTTCAGGAAGACACTGGTAGGCCATCTGAATAGACAGGTGCATGGGAATTTAAATTTCATACTTCAGTGGGTGAAATGATGTCTTCTCGTAGAATAATGCGAGACGATATAGCCCAAATAATATGGGTATAAAGGGATGCATGGTAACAGGGTATTCATGAAAATGGCAAGGCACATCGAAAAATCAGTTGGAGTGCCACCTGGTATTCATTAATAGATGTATTGAGAAGTAAAGAGGGAATGTTATGTTAAACCTGGTCAGGCCACACCGAGAATATTTTGTCCAAATCTGGTGACTGCACTTTGGAAGGATGTGAAAGCCCTAGAAAGACAGAGTGCAGAAAGCATTTAGATGAATGTTTCCGGGGAAGAGAAATCTTAGCCACAAGGTTAGACTGAAGAAGCTGAATCTTTCATTGAGTCAAGAAGTTGGGAGCATGTTTGAAAAAAGTGTGCAGGATCTTAACTATCTAAGAAATGGAGAGAGGCTCTTCCCATTATTAGATAGGTCTGAGCCTGACTCTTTGAGGAAAAGATAGATGTATATTATAGGGAAAGAAGAACTCATTCATTATGTGCTGTATTGTATAATGTGGGCAATCATGGTCTATCATGACCATGATTGTTCTCGGCAAATTTTTCTACTGAAGTGGTTTGCCATTGCCTTCTGGGCAGTGTCGTTACAAGACAGGTAAACCCAGCCATTATCAATACTCTTCAGAGATTGTCTGCCTGGCGTCAGTGTTTGCATGACCAGGACTTGTGATATGCGCCAGCTGCTCATACGACCATCCACCACCTGCTCCCATGGCTTCATGTGAGTTTGACTGGGGGGCTAAGCGGGTGCTACACCTTGCCCAAGGGTGACCTGCAGGCTAGCAAAGTGAAGGAGCACCTTACACCTCCTTTGGTGGAGGTGTATCTCCACTCCACCACCCAGAGAAGAACTCACTCATCATAATTAACATTTGAGTTGCTTGTAAGATAAATGGAAACAAAGCTAATAAAGCATTCCAAAGGGGATTCGATAGGCATTTGAAAGAGAATAATTTACAGAGTAATAAGGAAAGAATGTGCCAGTGGAACTGATTTGAAGTTTAGTTAGCAGCTGGCACAGATTAGATGGGCCAAATGGCCTCTTGCTAACCTGTGTCTGCATGCTTAATTGCACACTTCTGATTTGGAAATACATTTCCATTTCTTTGTTCCATTGGATCTGAAACCCTAGCACTCTTTTTTTATATATAGTCGTGGAGTGAGTACCTTAAGAAGAATTGCAGCAGTTCAAGAAAGCAGCTCATCACACCTGCTAAAAGGCAATTGAATTCAGACAATAAAGGCTAACCGTGCCAATAAGTTCCTGTTCAGTAAATTAAAAGCTGCAGAGAATGGTTGTGCAGCAAGGTCTTGACCTTCCGCACTGTTTGACCATAAGACATAGGAGCAGATATTAGGCCATTTGACCTGTCAATTCTACTCCATCATTTCACTATGGTTGATCCATTTCCCTCTCACCCCCAATCTCCTGCCTTCTCCCCATATCCCTTCATATCCTGACTAATCAAGAATATATCAACCTCTGCCTTAAATACACCCAGTAACGTGGCCTCGGCAGCCGCCTGTGGCAACAAATTCCACCGATTCACCTCTCTCTGGCTAAAGAAATTTCTCCTCCTCTCCATTCTGAATGAACGTCCTTCTATTCTGAGGCTATGTTCTCTGGTCTTTGGCTCCCCCACCACAGGAAACATCCTCTCCAAATCTACTCTATAGAGACCTTTCAATGTTCAATAGGTTTCAGTGAGATCCCCCTCATTGTTCTGAATTCTAGTGAGTACAGGCCCAGAGCCTGACTCTGCAGAGTCATGGAGGCACACAGCGTAGAAGAAGCTGAGTCCAAAGCACCTTTACCAGATTGCTTTACTTAGTTTGGCTGTCCATCATCTCACCCTTGCTGTGAAATCTGCTGTTTGTTATTGAGGACTTCTAATTACGATAGAAAAGGGTGTAGGTGCTTACCAAACCGCTGACCGAACTTGCATGTTTAGAACAGGATGAAATGGATTGTAAGTGTATCCAGCTGGGAGAATGATGGCTGCAGTGGGACGAGATTAAAAAAAAAACTAGCTGTAGGGAAAATTCTATATAACAGTGAGGTCATTGTGAACACGGATGCTTAGCATCTCATGAGGAACACATCTGTGAATGCTTCCCTTTTGTTTGGTGGGTGGTGTACTCTCACTGCTTCTATCATGCCTTCCTCCACATAATTCAGTTGTCAACCTTAGTTATTTTGACAATCCTTACTATCTGTTGAAATTGTGAACCGTGGGTTTAATTTTTCTTTTGCCCAAGCCGAACAACGAGGAGCACAGAAACTACTGCTTCCACTGTTAAAGTGACAAGGCCATGAACGTCAGTTGTTGAAGCAATGTTATTGTCTTTTAATGTCAGATTCTATGCTTTTTTTTACTGAGGCCTAGAATTAGAATACTTCAATACCCAGTTACTGTCTCCATAAAAGGAAGAGGTAACCTGTTGTGAATTAAGAGCTCTATCAGTGCAGTTTGCAAAACTATTGCTGTGTCTGTACTTCCTGGTACTCATTTCACAAGCTATCAAGTGGCAAAACTAAAATATTAGAAACGTATAGAAACATAGAAAACCTACAGCACAATACAGGTCCTTCGGCCCACAATGCTGTGCCAAACATGTACTTACTTTAGGAATTACCTAGGGTTACCCATAGCCCTATATTTTTCTAAGCTCCATGTACCTATCCAGGAGTCTCTTAAAAGACCCTATCGTATCCGCCTCTATCTCCGCCCCTGCCAGCCTATTCCACATACTTGCCACTCTCTGCGTTTATATAAAAAAAACAATCAAACAAACTCACCCCTGACATCTCCTCGGTACCTACTTCCAAGCACCTTAAAACTGTGCCCTCTCATGTGAGCCATTTCAGCCCTGGGAAAAAGCCTCTGACAATCCACACGATCAATACCTCTCATCATCTTATACAGCTGTATCAGGTCACCCCTCATCCTCTGCTGCTCCAAGGAGAAAAGGCCGAGTTCACTCAACCTATTCTAATAAGGCATGCTCCCCAATCCAGGCAACATCCTTGTAAATCTCCTCTGCACGCTTTCTATAGCTTCCACATCCTTCCTGTAGTGAGGCGACCAGAACTGAGCACAGTACTCCAAGTGGGGTCTGACCAGGGTCCTATGTTCTGTAGCTGCAACATTGCCTTTCGGCTCCTAAATTCAATCCCATGATTGATGAAGGCCAATGCACTGTATGCTTTCTTAACCACAGAGTCATCCTGCACAGCAGCCTTGAATGTCCGATGGACTCGGACCCCAAAATCCCTCTGATCCTCCCCACTACCAAGAGTCTTACCATTAATACTATATTCTGCCATCATATTTGACCTACCAAAATGAACCACCTCACACTTATCTGGGTTGAACTCCATCTGCCACTTCTCAGCCCAGTTTTGTATCCTATTGATGTCCCGCTGTAACCTCTGACAGCCCTCCACACTATCCACAACACCTCCAGCCTTTGTGTCATCAGCAAACTTACTAACCCATCCCTCCACTTCCTCATCCAGGTCATTTATAAAAATCACGAAGAGTAAGGGTCCCAGAACAGATCCCTGAGGCACACCACTGGTCACCGACCTCCATGCAGAATATGACCCATCTACAACCACTCTTTGCCTTCTGTGGGCAAGTAGTTCTGGATCCACTAAGCAATTTCCCCTTGGATCCCATGCCTCCTTACTTTCTCAATAAGCCTTGCATGGAGTATCTTGTCAAATGCCTTGCTGAAATCCATATACACTACATCTACTGCTCTTCCTTCATCAAGGTGTTTAGTCACATCCTCAAAAAATTCAATCAGGCTCGAAAGACATGACCTGCCTTTGTCAAAGGCAAGCTGACTATTCCTCATCATATTTTTGCCTCTCCAAATGTTCAGAAATGCTGCCTCTCAGGATCTTCTCCATTAACTTATGATCATCGAACTATATCTCCAGTTCCCTAAGGCCCTAAGGCAGTCCCTGAGGAGCTGCAGCTCAACGCACCTGGCGCAGATATGTCCATCTGGGAGGCTGGGGGTCTCCCATACTTCCCACATCTGACACCCAACGCAGAACACAGGCCTCACACACATCTTCCTTTCTGTATTCTACTGTATTGTTCTCATCCAATTGCAGGATTTACAGTATCACGATTTAGTATTTGCATAAAGTGCAAACAATTTGCACTCATTCTGCAACTATAGTGGTTTGGATGCTTTTTAAATAATTCAACCAAAACACTGAGCTTCCATTCTATGGCGTTAGGTCTCACCGAAGGCATTGTTAAGGATATCAAATCTGGTCATACTATTTAGGACACAAAGCAGACGGGTTGACACTACTGGTTTGCCGTCAGTAACTGCAGTGGGAAGTATACAATATTTTAGCATTGGTCACGGATAGCAGAAGGCCTGTTGGCCAGCACCACCATCCAGGCTCATGTGAAAAATGTTGGCTTACACAACACAACAGCCCCAAGGAATAAAAGGGTATGTACTGGTGTGATAATACTCTCTCATAAGAAAACCAACACACCTAGAGGACCTTTGATTCCTTTTGGTTAGTGGTTGGTGCGTGGAATGCACTGCCTGAGTCAGTGGTGGAGGCAGATACACTAGTGAAGTTTAAGAGACTACTAGACAGGTAAATGGAGGAATTTAAGGTGGGGGCTTATATGGGAGGCAGGGTTTGAGGGTCGGCACAACATTTTGGGCCGAAGGGCCCGTATTGTGCTATACTATTCTATGTTCTATAAGCCACATAATCCGGAAAATTGAAAGGCAAAATGGATTCCTAAGATACAATCAGATGGAAGCATATCTGGGTAGTCATTCAAGACAGATATGATCAAATAACTTGAAGGTGCAAGTACATGGACGCCACGGTAGTGTAGTGGTTAGCACGACACTTTTACAGCTGGGTAGAGTTCAGAGTTCAATTCTGACGTCATCTGCAAGGAGTTTGTACGTCCTCCCAGTGGAACGCGTGAGTTTTCTCTGAGAGCTCTGGTTTCCTCCCACAGTCCAAAGACATACCGGTTGGTAAGTTAATTGGGCATTGTAAATTGTCCCATAGATAGGCGAGAGTTGAATTGGGGAATTGCTGTGTGGTGTGGCTCGAAAGGCCAGAAGGACCTACGCCACACTGTATCTCAATAAATAAATACATCAACTCAACTTTTTAAAACAAAATAATTTTAGATGATTTTAGCCAATGACTAGTAACTTTGGTGTATAGCTCAATGTTACCCTGTACTCTAAATTATTGTTATATCTTTCCTTTTAATTGTTGAGCAAAGTTCCAGATGTTGCGTTATATCTTTTCCCAAGGGGAGTGGTGGCTTCATATAAAAAGGCAAACAGGAATAGTATATTACTGAATTATTTTACCACCAGGATTATTAAGTACCATTGAAATGTGGAGAACATAGATAAAAATAAAGTCTTAGTAAAATTCTACCACTGGCAGAACATGATGAACTTGATTTTACATTTTGAGTCTCGTTGTCCTGCTTTGTGGCAAATGTTCAGGGAATATTTGAGTGGAGTTCTACATAGGTACGTTCCAATGAGACAGGGAAAGGATGGTAGGGTACAGGAACCATTGTGTACAAAGGCTGTTGAAAATCTAGTCAAGAAGAAAAGAAAAGCTTACGAAAAGTTCAAAAAACTAGGTAATGATAGAGATCTAGAAGGTGATAAGGCTAACAGGAAGGAGTTTAAGAATGAAATTAGGAGAGCCAGAAGGGGCCATGAGAAGGCCTTGGCAAGCAGGATGGTTGAGTGGTGAATTCTGTTTCTAGAGAATATACTTTTAAAAAAAAAACTACTTAGACGAGTAAGTTTAGGATTGAAGAGCATTGCTGGAAATAACTTGATCATACGGTTCCAGATGATTAACATTCTGATCCAGGGATTTGAAGCTTGTGTTTACAATAATTTATTTTTGTGCCAGTCACTTAAGTGATAGTTCTAACAGAGGCTGATGAGTAAGTAGCCTGTAAGGAAAATTCCCTAATCAGTGTATGTGTCAAAAGTACTGAGCAGTAAAAAATATATTGATGCTGAGAAGGATCTGAATGGGTAATGAGGACCTCCCATTTCTTGTGCAGGATGCTGACACCTCAATAGCAATAGACGAGACCTTGCAGTTTAATACTTCTTTACACAATGCACACAAAGGAATGGATGATCTTCTGGGGAGCGGGTCCTCTATTCTCACTGGACTACGGGATCAGCGGATGACTCTCAAGGTGGGACATTACTAAGCTTGTGGAATCTCTGAAAAGACACCCTGTAACCCTTTTATTTTGTATTACCCTGTGCTGACTTCTTAAATTCAAATTATTTCATAACGAATATCTCCATTCATTGAATACAATTTTTAACATGACTGTGAGGCAAACATTTACAAATGGGCTGGTATGCTCTTGTATCTTCTTTACCACTTGATGTCATTAATCCATGGCATCTTGAATTTGTGGTTGTCTCCAGCTTCAGACTCTATTGGAGCAGACTTGATGGGCCAAATGGCCTATATCTTATCGTCTCCTGCTCCTATATCTTATAGTCAACTCAGTGCATGTGGAGTGTCATAACTTTGTCCAAAAAATGCCAACAAAATCATGTAGCAGAGAAATAACACTAGAAAAGCAGTACAGTGGTTCTATAGAAGTTTGTATAAAGGAGCTGTTTCCATGTTAGATACATGGGTTCTGACCAAACGAAAAATAGCTGGAGTTGCCTAGCACTTCAGAGCAAGGATGTTTATTAGGTGCGTCAAGAATCAAACTTACAAAAACTAGTGAAACTACTGAAAAGAAAGCTGCCAATATTTACCAAAGGTATCTACCAGAAAAGGCAATTTGTCCAGTGTGAACTCTTGGCAGCCTCGATCTCTCTCCCACTGAGAGTGATGAGTCCTGTTTATTCAGCACCAGGACATACCATCTTTAATCACCCACAGAGTTAACTTAAGACTACACATGAATTAGAATATGATGCACCCCACAATGTAGTTACAATCATATTACAAAATAAACAGAAGCACTTACCTTCAATACAGTATGCAAGCAACACTATACACGTTTACACATCCCCATTTCTAAAGAAATAGAATATTCCACAGTTTGTGGAGGGAAAGCCAAACCCTTTAGGACCCATTATGAACGTATGCCAAGGAAGACATTCAAGTGCACACAGTCAGTGCAACAACAGCAGAATGACAAGCCTGTGGGTGTTTGAAAGATTGTGTTTACTGAGCTCTCTCTGTCACACCCCACAAAATAGAATATAGCCTGTTTTCATGTAAATCCTGGTGACTTAAAAAAGGCCCACAACTAGAACACTTCACCATCTCTCATGCAAGGAACCAATTCTTCTTCAAGTAATCACGAGGAAATCTGCAGATGCTGGAAGTTAAAGCAGCACACATCAAAGTTGCTGGTGAACGCAGCAGGCCAGGCAGCATCTCTAGGAAGAGGTACAGTCAACGTTTCAGGCAGAGACCCTTTGTCAGGACTAACTGAAGGAAGAGTGAGTAAGGGATTTGAAAGTGGGAGGGGGAGATCCAAAATGATAGGAGAAGACAGGAGGGGGAGGGATGGAGCCAAGAGCTGGACAGGTGATTGGCAAAGGGGATATGAAAGGATCATGGGACAGGAGGTCCGGGAAGAAAGACAAGGGGGGGGGGGTGACCCAGAGGATGGGCAAGACGTATACACACATTCTTTCTCTCTCTCTCTCTCTCCTTTTTCACCCTCTGTCCCTCTCACTATACCCCTTGCCCATCCTCTGGGCTTCCCCCCTTCCCCTTTTCCTTCTCCCTGGGCCTCCCCCTCCTGTCTTCTCCTATCATTTTGGATCTCCCCCTCCCCTCCCACTTTCAAATCTCTTACTCACTCTTCCTTCAGTTAGTCCTGACGAAGGGTCTCGGCCTGAAACGTCGACTGTACCTCTTCTTAGAGATGCTGCCTGGCCTGCTGCGCTCACCAGCAACTTTGATGTGTGTTGCTCCTTCAAGTAATATCTAGCAGCATGCCTAGATTAGCAACAAGCTCATCTAAGAATGGGATACAGATCTGACAAAAGTGCTATAGCTAGAGCTTAAAGTCTAGTAATGAGTGGACTAAAGCAAATGTCCTCCGTTCAGGAAGGGTGAACAGTTAAACAACTGACAGGAGGAGGGAAGAAACTGGACATCCCTATTGATGGTGACGTGGGAGCTCACCACACAAATTCAAAGGAAAGGACTGAAGCAATTGTAGCTATCTTCATCCAGAAGTCCGATGATGTTGATCCGTATTTACTTGCTCTCCATGCCTTCATATTCTCTTGCCTCACAAAGTTGAAGCTGCTCATGTATTTCTAAACACTCAATTTGATTGTACATCGCTATTCTAAATCCTGTTGTTTTTGCACAATATTTACTGATGTTTTCTCATTGTCATGCTGTCAAAGAGGAAAATGGCAAAACCTAACTTTACAGTGCTTTGAAATCATTGTGTAAGCTGTTTTCAAATATACTTTTAAACTGTAATGCCTTTTTAAAAGAACAGTAGCTTCAAACACTTATATTTAATTTGCCATGTCAATTGCATTGAATTTTTGTTTTTATTTTTAAAAATGTATGTGCTGCACTTATTTTGATCTTTATTTCCACAGTGAATATTTCGTTAATGTCCCTGTAGAGTACCACACAATCTATTTAATTGATTTCCTCTATGTAGTGTAGGAATTTCCATTGCTCTGGGAAACCAATCCTTTCCATACAAAGGAAGTTTACCATGTTACCACAAATGGCAAGCACTCCATTTGTTTTCTGCCAAGGATCATTTTATTGAAGTCTTTTTTTGATGAAGAATGCTGTTCATTTATCAGGACCAGAATATTATCCACATGTGATGTTATTCACATCTCAAAGCACCTGGGCCTTTCTCAATGAAAAATAAGTCATCTCAACTATCAATCTTTGCCCATGACACAAGGGATCTGTAATAAGGAAAACTTTCACTTGTCCTGATTAATCTACCCATTGCTGTTTGATTATTTTACTGAAACCATAGTAAGAAGGCTCACCTGTGTAAAGATTAAATGGTGGTCAATCTGTCACTTCCGTTACTTAAACATTACCCTGTTTGTAACCTACAAGCATTTGCTACATTTATACCAAACGATAGGCAACATAGTTGCTTGGTTTCTAAATTGGACACCTTCAAAAGGTGATGCTTCAAACAGGTGGCATTCATTATTAAGGACCCCCATCACCCAGGTCGTGCCCTCTTCTCATTGCTACCATCTGGAAGGATGTACGGAAGCCTGAAGACACACACTGAATGATTCAGGAACAGCTTCTTCCCCTCTGCCATCTGATTTCTGAATGGACATTGAACCCATGAACACTATCTTAGTATTTTTCCCCTCTCTTTTTGCATGACTTATTTAATTTAATTTTATTGTAATTCAACACCTTTTATTATAAAATTTTGCAATATATTGCAGTCACAGGACAACAAATTTCATGACATTGCAAGTGATACTAAACCTGATTCTGATTCTGAAATTGTAAAACCCATAAATTGTTGCATGAAAAATGCTTAGAGATAGGGAGTCATCCAAAAAGAAAATGGGCCCTTTGATCCAATCTGTACCAGTCGCACCTTACCTCTTGCATTCCCATTAGTTCTTCCTCCTGCTCCAGTACTCTCCTTTCACCTACCTATACTTGGGGCAATTTACAGTAGCCAATTACTACCCAGCACAAGGGCAGGGTGGGGTGGGATGGTGGGGAGGAAGGTGGAAACCTAGAACAGGGAGGAGTGAGGTGAGAGAAAGAAAATCCACAAAGTCACAAATTCCCCACAGGCAACCAAAGATCACAATTAAACTGGGATGTCTAGAGCTGTGAAGCAGCAGCACTAGCCACTATCCTGAATTCTGCTGGGAGTAGGTGTTTATCATATTAGCGTACTCTCTCAAATACAAGTGTTGGAGGAAGACATGGGATGTTTCCGTTCAATAGGACTTGCATTGTGGCTAGGTGGCTGGAGCCTGTCCTTTGCCTATCATTTTCAGAGAGAAACTGCTGTCTACATGTCCGTCTGAGCAGTGGGTTAGAAACAAACAGCTGGATGAACTCAACAGATCAGGCAACATCTCTGGAGCGAAATAGACCATCTTAAGCTAACTGGGGTTCAAATTTCTTTTTGTTATTAGAAATCCCAAACAGCCTGTGAAGTTATTCTTTATGTGCTGGAGATTCAAGTGAGCAGCATGTCTTAGAATTTAAATCAGGGGTTCCCAACCTGGGGTTCACAGACCCCTCGGTTAATGTTAGGGATCCATGGCACAAAAAAGATTAGGAATCCCTGGGCTGGATGTTTTATTTAACTGTTCCTCATACTGTTATTTTATGGGGAAATTGTGGTGTGCAAGAATGGAAATGTTCCTTGGCCAGATGGAACATGAACTGACCATTTGAGAAGATAAGTGAATTAAGAAAGTTTATGATTAACAGCACTGGGTATACCTGAACCATGCATATTACAGCAGATTAAGAAGATGCCTCATCAGCATATTCTTAGTAACATTTACTGAGGGCATCTAAATGCCAGCTTTGCTCATGACTCCTGCTTTCTGCAAATGTAGAGGAAGATGTGATTTTTTTAATATTTAAATCTGTGATCAAATCAGTAAAAGACCCAGAAAGTGAATGTGTTCTTTCTCCATAATGTTTACTGTCAAATGAATTTGTCCAGTGAAGTGCTCTGGACACCTGCCCTGTGCCCTTTGCATGTTCCATTTATAAGCGAATGGAACAAGGTGCACATGACTGGATTGGTATGATTGCCTACCTACCTTCCTACCTTCCTTCCTTACCTTCCTTCCTTCCTTGCTTCCTTCCTTCCTTATGTGAACTGTGTACAATCATTTTATTTGAATGCAAAAGAAAAAAGGAGATAACATCTCTGAATTTCACGCTGGCCTGCAGATATCATAGTCAGAATTAATAATTGGATTTCCATACCTAAAAGGATAAGATCTAGCTCAAATTTCAGTCAGTTTTCATTCAATTATCAAGGTAATCTGTTACTTGGGGGCATTTTTATATAGCTGTTAACTTTAATTGGAAAGTTCAAGCTTGATTGATGAGACCTTATACTTATACCTTATACTTCTCAGTCTGTGTACTCAGCCCCCTGCTGTACTCACTGTACACCCATGATTGTACAGCCAAGTTTCCATCAAACTCAATATATAAGTTTGCTGATGACACCACAATTGTAGGCCTTATCTTGGGTAATGGTGAGTTTGCGTACAGAGAGGAAATTAAGAACCTGGTGGCATGGTGCGAAGACAATAACCTATCCCTCAACGTCAGCAAGAAGAAGGAATTGGTTATTGACTTCAGAAGGAGTAGCGGACCGCACGACCCAATTTACATCGGTGGTGTGCAAGTGGAACAGGTCAAAAGCTTTAAGTTCCTCGGGGTCAATATCACAAATGACCTGACTTGGTCGAGCCAAGCAGAGTTCACTGCCAAGAAGGCCCACCAGCACCTTTACTTCCTGAGAAAACTAAAGAAATTTGGCCTGTCCCATAAAACCCTCACTAATTTTTATAGGTGCACCGTAGAAAGCATTCTTCTAGGGTGCATCACAACCTGGTATGGAGGTTGTCCTGTCCAAGACCGAAAGAAGCTGCAGAAGATCATGAACACGGCGTAGCACATCACACAAACCAATCTTCCGTCCGTGGACTCACTTTACACCGCACGCTGTCGGAGCAGTGCTGCCAGGATAATCAAGGACACGACCCACCCAGCCAACAGACTTTTCGTCCCTCTTCCCTCCGGAAGAAGGTTCAGGAGCATGAAGACTCGTATGGCCAGATTTGGGAACAGCTTCTTTCCAACTGTGATAAGACTGCTGAATGGATCCTGACCCGGATCTGGGCTGTACCCTCTAAACATCCGGACCTGCCTCTCGGTTTTTTTTTGCACTACCTTACTTCCCATTTTTCTATTTTCTATTTATGATTTATAATTTAAATTTTTAATATTTACTAACTTTAACTTTTAAATATTTTAAATATTTAATATTTGTAATCCAGGGAGTGTGAAGTGCAGAATCAAGTATCGCTGTGATGATTGTACGTTCTAGTACCAATTGTTTGGCAACAATAAAGTATGAAGTAAAGTATATGTATGCCTTTCACTTTCTTTCCTAAGAATTATCCAGTTTAATAATGGGCTGTAAGCACTGGCCTGATGGTAGGGTTTCTTTTGGATGTTATATCTTTTTAAAAGTAAATATTTCACAGAAGACTTATAAGATTTAGGAGCAGAAGCAGGCCATTCAGCCCATCGTGTTTTCTCTGCCATTCAATCATGGGCTGATCCAATTCTTCCAGTCATCCCCACTCCCCTGCCTTCTCCCCATACCCTTTGATGCCCTGGCTATTCAAGAACTTGCCAAATGAAGCTAAGAAAAGATGTAATTCACAATCATAAAGATATTAGACCAGTATAAAAATGAAAATTCTAGATATAATGTAGATATAATGATATAATATCTAGATGTAATGAAGGCGTGGGATCCAGGGAAGTTTGGCCAGGTGGATTCAGAATTGGCTTGCCTGCAGAAGGCAGAGGGTGGTGGTGGAGGGAGTACATTCAGATTGGAGGGTTGTGACTAGTGGTGTCCCACAAGGATCTGTTCTGGGACCTCTACTTTTCGTGATTTTTATTAACAACCTGGATGTGGGGGTAGAAGGGTGGGTTGGCAAGTTTGCAGACGACACAAAGGTTGGTGGTGTTGTAGATAGTGTAGAGGATTGTCAAAGATTGCAGAGAGACATTGATAGGATGCAGAAGTGGGCTGAGAAGTGGCAGATGGAGTTCAACCCAGAGAAGTGTGAGGTGGTACACTTTGGAAGGACAAACTCCAAGGCAGAGTACAAAGTAAATGGCAGGATACTTGGTAGTGTGGAGGAGCAGAGGGATCTCGGGGTGCATGTCCACAGATCCCTGAAAGTTGCCTCACAGGTAGATAGGGTAGTTAAGAAAGCTTATGGGGTGTTAGCTTTCATAAGTCGAGGGATAGAGTTTAAGAGTCGCGATGTAATGATGCAGCTCTATAAAACTCTGGTTAGGCCGCACTTGGAGTAGTGTGACCAGTTCTGGTCGCCTTACTATATGAAGGATGTGGAAGCATTGGAAAGGGTACAGAGGAGATTTACCAGGATGCTGCCTGGTTTAGAGAGTATGGATTATGATCAGAGATTAAGGGAGCCTGGGCTTTACTCTTTGGGGAGAAGGAGGATGAGAGGAGACATGGCAGAGGTGTACAAAATAATAAGAGGAATAGATAGAGTGGATAGCCAGCGCCTCTTCCCCAGGGCACCACTGCTCAATACAAGAGGACATGGCTTTAAGGTAAGGGGTGGGAAGTTCAAGGGGGATATTAGAGGAAGGTTTTTTACTCAGAGAGTGGTGGGTGCGTGGAATGCACTGCCTGAGACAGTGGTGGAGGCAGGTACACTAGTGAAGTTTAAGAGGCTACTAGACAGATATATGGAGGATTTTAAGGTGGGGGCTTATATGGGAGGCAGGGTTTGAGGGTCGGCACAACATTGTGGGCCAAAGGGCCTGTACTGTGCTGTACTATTCTATGTATATGTAATGCACAATTGTTCATTTTCCCTTTTTGTCTAACTACACATCCTTCATACTACAATGGGTCTATAGAGAGGTACAGAAAAATAGGTCTTTTGAATTTTTTCTTTAATCAAATAAAATTTAAACTAGACATGAAGAAATCCTAGAAGTGAGCAATTACTAGAAACACAACTGAAATTTCAAACCCTGACTCCTTTTGTTTCTCTCGTTTCCTTTTAAGTAATTATTGCTTAATTGTGATCGGAGCAACACTGACATCTTTGGCAGGTGGTGGTATTGCAGATTGTGGTTGAGTAATCTTTGTGTCACTCTATGAACACATCTGATCATACAGAATTGAAATGTATTCCATTGAAATAGAATGTACTGTCTGGAACTGAAACTCTTGTTCAGTAGCAGCAGGATAGCCTTTAAAATAATGCCTCACTCCCTTGAAATTCTTTGGCTGTCAACTAGCCAAATTTTTAAAAGTCATTTTATATTTACATAAACTGAGCGGAAGTAATCTAAAATATAGATCAACTCCTTTTTTGAATATTTTCAGAGGTCCAACATTGAACATTTTAAAATAATGTCTAAGTGAACGCAAACATGTTAAAAACAGTACAAATCTTGTAACCTCATCGCCACACAAGGGTGGTGGAGAAAGATTGTTGAAAGTAAAAATCAAATACTGTGTAGTTTGTGAGAATAAGGGATTAAGATTTACATTTATTGAAAACAATCATTTCCTTTTGTTAAGATTGGTATTTCTTGGATTGTTTGATACACTGGATTCTGGATAATTTGGACACATTGGCAGCAGTATATTTTGGTCCAATTAATAGTTGCCCCAATTAGCTGAAGTTTCATAGAAATAGTTAAAAAGCTATATTAAAAAAAAAGGCCAAGCTACCTTTAAACTGAGTAGCAAATTATATACTTAAATAAAGTGCAAAACAAATTAAAACACTACCAAAACTACTACAGTACTATAAAACTGCATATTAGTTCATAATGGTTATCGACAGGAATTAATCTATTGTACACTGTTATGTCCTTTTAATTGGCAGCTAGTGCAGACGATGGACTGCCTTCATTTCCTTCTTGCATGAAGTAGTGCTGTAATATAACAATAAATTCCCTGGCACCCTGTGTAGTCACTAGCTCCAGTTCAGATGTGTCATCTTCGTCACTTTCCTCATCTTCATATATCATGCCTTGGTGTTTTAATACAATGCTTTTGATGATTGCATACTCTAAATCTTCAGTTTTATTGTAACATTCAAGATGATTGTCGATATCTTCAAATTCTTTGTAGTTCCTAACTTATTGAAGTAGTGAAATTGTTTCACTCCAGGCTGTTTCTGCAATCGCCAAGCCTGAATGTTTGAAACCATAGTGAGCAAAACAGTTTTGAGTTGTTTTACTGCTTATTTTTTGCTAACAAATTGTACTGCATGTTACGTGGTAAGGGTCTGAATTTTTTTGAGTCAAAATGAAAAACAAAATGATCAAAAATGCTTTGAATCAGTGACTGGACTGCATGAATTTGGAAGAGTATACCACAGTTGTTCCAGACTTCATTAAAACCTGTGTGGATGAGTGTGTGCCTATGAAAACTTGCTGTACATTCCAAACCAAAAGCTGTGGATGAACCAGAAGGTCCATAGTCTGCTGAGGGCTATATCTGTGGCATTTAAGTCTGGTGACCCAGGTCTGTACAAGAAAACCAGGTATGGCTTGCGGAGGGCTATTTCAAAAGTGAACAAACAATTCCAAGCAAGGTTGGAGGCAACATCAACTCTGGCAGGGTTTGCAGGACATTACTTCCAACAAAGCGAAACCCAATAGCATGAATGGCAGCGATGTTTCACTACCAGATGAGCTATGCCTTTTATGCCTGCTTTAAAAGGGAGAACATAACTACAGCTGTGACGATCCCTGCTGCACCCAGTGACCCTGTGATATCTGTCTCAGAGGCCGATGTCAGACTGTCTTTCAGGAGGATGAACCCTCATAAGGCGGCAGGCCCTGTTGGAGTGTTGTTGCGTGAATGAAATTGCCAGAGAAATTTACTGGTGGATACAAAGCAGCTTCTTTATTCGATAAATCAAAGTACAGCAGGCATCATACAGAGATGTTTTTGGTGGAAAGGTCTGCTGGCCCAATGTGGAGCTCGATATTTATGTACTAAACACAAAGGACAATTCCATATTTACAAAGTATATACAATGCTTTCTTTTGAAACTACATACAAACTTCACACCTTCTGATTCTCATCCATCCCACAGACACCAGCATCATTTGGACTGGGATTCACAGCTTTTTGGGAATGCATTGTTCCAAATTACTTCCACAATACATTATCAAAGAACAGAAGACTGGTAGCCAAAGCTATTTGCTAAATGTAAATGACCTAAACCAAAAAATCACTCTAACATGGAGTACCTGGGAAGGCTTTGAAAACTTGTGCCAACCAACTGGTTGGTGTGTTCAAGGACATTTTCAAATTCCCATTGCAATGGTTGGAAATTCCCACCTGCTTCAAAAAGGCAACAATTATACCAGTGCTTAAGAAGAATAGTGTGAGCTGCCTTAATGACTATCACCCAGTAGCACTCACATCTACGGTGATGAAATGCTTTGAGAAATTGGTCATGGCTAGAACGAACTCCTGTCTCAGCAAGGGCCTGGACCCACTGCAATTTGCTTATTGCCACAATCGGTCTACGGCAGATGCAATCTCAATGGCTCTTCATACGGCTTTAGATCACCTGCACAATACAAAAGCCTATGTCAGAATGCTGTTCATTGACTATAGCTCAGTGTTTAACACCATCATTCCCACAGTTCTGATCAATAAGCCACGGAACCTGGGTCCCTATACCTTCCTCTGCAATTGGATCCTCGACTTCTTAACCAGAAGACCACATTCTGTGTGGATTAATGATGACCTATCTTCTTCACTGATGATCAACACTAGTGCACCTCAGGGGTGTGTGCTTAGCCCACTGCTCTACTCTCTATATACCCAAGACTGTGTAGCTAGGTATAGCTCAAATGGCATCTATAAATTTGCTGATGATACAATCATTGTTGGCAGAATCTCAGATGGAAACGAGAGGGTGTACAGGAGCGAGATATACCAGCTAGTTGAGTGGTGTCCCAGCAGCAACTTTGCACTCAACATCAGTAACACCAATGAGCTGATTGTGGACTTCAGGCAGGGTAGGACGAGGGACCATGAACCAATCCTCATAGAGGGATCAGAAGTGGAGAGAGTGAGCAATTTCAAGTTCCTGGGTGTCAAGATCTCTGAGGATCTAAACTGGTCCCAACATATCGATGCAGCTATAAAGAAGACAAGACAGCGACTATATTTCATTAGGAGTTTGAAGAGATTTGGTTTGTCACTTAAAACACTCAAATTTCTATAGATGTACCATGGAGAGCATTCTGACAGGTTGCATCACTGTCTGGTATGTGGGGTGGGGGTGGGGGTGGGGGGGGGTTGCACTCTTGAACAGGACTGAAAGAAGTTACAGAAAGTTGTAAAATTAGTTAGTTCCATCTTTGGGTATTAGCCTCCAAGACATCTTCAAGGAGCGGTGTCTCAGAAAGACAGCATCCATCATTAAGGACCCCTATCACCCAGAACGTGCCCTCTTCACATTGTTACCGTCGAGAAGGATATTAAACCTGATTCTGATTCTGAAATAAAAAGCAAAATGACCACAAATTCCTTTTTTTTTGAATCAGCATTTGTTGGCCCAAGTGTATAACATAACACAAGCACACACAACTAGCAGTATTTAAAAACTGTTCGGCAACAGTATCCTGTCCCAGTGGCATAGTGTCCCAAATACATGAAGGGAATCCTGGCTCTTTACTCAATTAACTTTTGTTCTTTACGAGTTGTCCCAGATAAGCGGCTGCCTCGATTAACTGATGGCCCAATTAACCGGAATACACTATAACTAATGCTCTGTATCTTTTGGGAGCTCACAGTAGATCTGCTGGAATAAATCAAGATTGTCCAATGTGACTCTACTACATGATATGCTGGAATATGTGTGCACCTTGCTCCACTTCCTCTCTGAAGTGTTACAGCTTCCTGTTTCATATTGGCTTACAGCCTTAATATGGTTTACTTCCCCCACACCTCTCACCATCTGTTCATTCCACTCTTCCTCTTATGACTGACTCATGTGGGTGTGCAGTTGCATAGATTCTGGCAGCTCTCCATTGCCGTACTAAAAAAAAAAATAATTGTTTTTACATGAGCCAAGCTGCTTGGTGTGCTCCCCAGATACATAGTGGTCACAGTATAGTACCTGATCAGTAGCCTTTGGCACTAGTCATGACTTAGTTATGTAGAATGATAAGGCTATTTGCAGCAGTTTTCATCAGTTAACACTGAACATGCAAGTCCAAAACTCTGCTGCCTTTCTCTTACAAGGCTAAATTTATTTTCCACCTTTCCAGGTTTGTTTTTCTGCTTCCTTTCCCTTTCAATTAAAATAGACTTTGGTACCTTAGTCTCTTTCTTCAACTACCTCCAGCTCTGTCAGCCAAGTTTTGAATCCATCTGTAATTACAGAGATCTCTAACGCAATTCACCAAACCTTACTCTTGCTGCCACTTGAGATCAGTGCTCTTTTCACTGTATTAGTTCTGAAATAGAGAATTAATCTTTTAGTAATCTCAACAAATTTTGCATTTATTTTGTTGCTGTTAGAGCTCTTCTTCATTTGCCTTAATTTTCTTTTTATTTCATGAACTCTTTATTCCTTCTGCACAGCTCCTCATCTAGCTTGATGCCCCTCCTTTGGACTGTACTCTTGCTTTGGAAATTCCCTGTAAGATATTGTCTCCACTCTTGTCCATTCTGCCACCTCCTGAAATTGCAGCATTCTGAATTCTCTGGTCTAATCTTGAAGTTGTCATTAAATGTGCTGTTATTTTTATTTCATTGTAGGACATGGATGATGTAGGCCATCTCTAATTGCCCTTGAGAAGGTGGTGGCAAGTCTCCTCTTGGAATTCACTAGCCCTTATGATGAGGGTAATCCCACAATGCAGTTGGATATTATGTTCCAGGACTTAGATCCAACAAATTAGAAGGATTAGCAATAGTTTTCCAAGTCAGAATGTTGTATGATTTGGACAGGTACCTGCAGGTGGTGATGATCCCATTTAACTGTTGTCTTTGTTCTTGATGATAGAGGTCAAAGGTAACTGTAAATGGCGCACTGTGGCTGAAGTATGTACCAATGAGTAAGTAATTGTGTATGATGGTGGATGGAATGCTAACCGAGTGGAATGTTTTGTCCTGAATGACACTTGACTGTTGCAGGAGCAGCACGGATTGAGGCAAGTATCCAGTGTGCTCCTTCCGTAGCAACGGTGTTTGTGTAGCTGGTTCAGCTTCTGGTTGGTGGTGCCCTGAGGGATGTTGATAGGGAAACTCAGCAATGGGATGGCAATGAGAGTCAAAGGTAGCAAAATGGATCGAAGGCATGAATATTCCTTTGCCACTTTTCAATCTTTATTGAATTCTGCATTCCACATTGTTTTGAGGAATTACAAGCATGTTTAAACAGTGTTCAGGGTTCAGCTGCACCTCATAAGGAGTGAACCAAATTTGCTGAAGGCTGGCTGTGATGGTTGGGATCTCAGAATCATCTGTACACCACTTCTGCTTGAGAACTGAAGATGACTGCTCTGGGTGACTTGAATTCATTATTCATTTACCCACAGCCATTCATGTTTGGATGTGTCAGCTCTGCAGTTGGGGCTTTGCTTACTCAGATGCATGCTGATTTTGATTGACCATGGCAATTGGCACTAAAGTTTTAAATATTGTACGGTGCTGGTCCTGTCATTACTTTTCTGGGTTTCCCTCTGATGTAAGGGTACAAGATGTACCAGACCATGACGTTGCAGATTAATTTAGAATAGCATTCTTAGATTGATAATCCACAGTATCTCAGGGATACCCACTATTTAGCTATGAGATCAATTTCCTGTACAATTAAGCTAGGAAGTAGTGCCACACAACATGATGGAGATTGTCTTTATTGCGAAGACAGACACTTTATTTGCACAACATGACTGCGGCTCTACCAATGCCCTTAAATGGAAAATCCTACAAAAGGTAGTGGATATGGCCCAGTCCATCACGGGTAAAGCTGTCCCAACCATTGAGCACATCTATGTGAAGTGCGGTCGCAGAAAAGTAGCATCCATCATTGAAGGTCCCCACCACCCAGGACATGCTCTCTTCTCACTGCTGCCATCAGGAGCCTCAGGAGCCACACCACCACGTTCAGGAATGGTTACTAACCCTCAACCATCAGGCTCTTGAACAAAGCAGATAACTTCACTTGCTCTGTCACTGAAATGTTCCTATAACCAACAGACTCACTTTCAAGGACTTTTCATTTCATGTTCTTGATATTTATTGCTCATTTATTTATTATTTCTTTTTATATTTTCACAGTTTGTTGTCTTCTGCACGTTAGTTGAACACCCAAGTTGAGCGGTCTTTCATTCATTGTATTATAGTTATTATTCTATAGATTTATTGAGTATGCCCACAAAGAAAATGAATCTCAAGGTTGTATATGTTGACATATAAGTACTTGGATAATAAATTTACTTTGAACATTTTTTGATCAATGATGTCTCCTGCTGATTGCAATCGTAGATAAATCTGCAATGCTTTAAATTAACATTGCATCATACTTGCTGCAGATGCAGTCTGTTAGATAAATTCTCAACGGCTTAGAAGGCACAATGGTAGAGCTGTGGCCTCGTGCTGTGATTCTTCCTGCATCCCAGAAACTTGAGGATTAGCTGGTTAATTGTGAGTGGTGGTATTTGGAAATAGTAGATGAGAATGTGAAGAGAATAAAATGGGATTAACGTAGAATGGGTGTAAATACATGATTGAGAGTTGGCACAGTCTCAGTAGGTTAAAGGACCTTTATTCCATGCTGTAACTTGCTCTGGACACTGATTCAGCCAGTAAATTGAGTTTTATGGCAGTAGTACAGTGTAATAAATAAAATATACTATAAATTGGATGATCTTGGAATTCAGCTGCAGATTGGCAAATAGGACATGGTGGCTATCTCTGAAACTTGATTAAAGGATAGCTGCCATTGGGAGCTTAACGTCCAAGGATATACAGTGTATCGGAAAGATAGGTTAGTAGGCAGAGGGGGTGGTGTGGCCCTGCGTATAAGAAATAATATTAAATTATTGGAAAGAGATGACATAGGTTTGGAAGGTGTAGAGTCTCTATGGGTTGAGTTAAGAAATGGCAAGGGTAAAAGGACCCTAATGGCAGTTGTGTACAGGTCTCCAAACAGCAGCCGGGATGTGGATTACAAATTACAGCAGGAGATAGGAAAGGCGTGTTAGAAAGGCAATGTTGTGATAATCGTTGGGGATTTTAACGTGAAAGTGAATTGCGAAAACCAAGTCAGTACTGGACCCCAAGAGAGAGAATCTGTGGAATGTCTAAGGGATGGCTTTTTAGAACAGCTTGCTGTTGAGCCCACTAGGGGATTGGCTGTGCTGGATTGGGTGTTGTGTAATGATCCGGAGGTGAGAAGAGAGCTTAAGGTTAAGGAACTCTTAGGGAACAGTGATCACAATATGATCGAGTTCACATTAAAATTTGAGAGGGAAAAAATGAAACCCAATGTGTCGATATTTCAGTGGAATAAAGGAAATTAGAATGGCATGAGAGGGGAACTGGCCGAAGTTGCCTGGAAAGGGACATTTGCAGGAAAGACAGCTGAGCAGCAATGGCTGGAGTTCCTGTGAAAAAAGAGGGAAGTGCAAGACAGATACAAAGGGTGATTGATAAGTTTGTGGCCAAAGGTAGAAGGAGTCAATTTTAGAAAACCTAGCACATTTATTTTTCAACATAGTCCCCTCCTACATTTACACACTTAGCCCAGTGGTCGTGGAGCATACCGATCTTGGACCTCCAGAAAGTGTCCACAGCAGGGGTGATTGATAAGTTCGTGGCCTAAGGTAGAAGAAGATGAGTTATACAGCTCTCGTTACATGCGCATGCAGGTCAACTCTTTGAGTGATTATGCAGAAAGTTTGAAGTTAATAACTCATCAGGGGTGATTGATAAGTTTGTGGCCTAAGGTAGATGGAGATGGTGGAAGAAATAAATGGACAGACTATTATTTAGATGGAGAGAAAATTCAAAATGCAGAGATGCAAAGGGACTTGGGAGTCCTTGTGCAGAATACCCTAAAGGTTAACCTCCAGGTTCAGTCGATGGTGAAGGAGGCGAATGCAATGTTGGCATTCATTTCTAGAGGTATAGAATATGAGAGCAGGGATGTGATGCTGAGGCTCTATAAGGCACTCGTGAGACCACACTTGGAGTATTGTGTGCAGTTTTGGGCTCCTTATTTTAGAAAGGATATACTGATATTGGAGAGGGTCCAGAGAAGATTCACAGGAATGATTCCAGGAATGAAAGGGTTACTGTATGAGGAACGTCTGGCAGCTCTTGGGCTTTATTCTCTGGAGTTCAGGAGAATGAGGGGGATCTCATAGAAACATTCTGAATGTTAAAAGGCCTGAACAGATTAGATATGGCAAAGTTATTTCCCATGTTAGGAGACTCTAGGACAAGAGGGCATGAATTCAGGATTGAAGGATGTCTTTTTAGAACTGAGATGCGGAGAAATTACTTTAGTCAGAAGGTGGTAAAGCTGTGGAATTTGTTGTTATGACCGGCTGTGGAGGCCAAGTCATTGGGTGTATTTAAGGCAGAGATAGATAGGTTCTTGATTCGCCAGGGCATCAAAGGGTATGGGGTGAAGGCAGGGGAGTTGGGATGACTGGAAGAATTGGATCGGACCATGATTGAATGGTGGAGCAGATTCGATGGGCAGAATGGCCTACTTCTGCTCCTACGTCTTATGGTCTTATGGTAGAGAGGCTGGTGCCCATGATGGAGTTGGCTGAGTTTACAACTTTCAGCAGTTTTTCCCAATTCTGTGCAATGGCAACTCCCCCCCCCCCCCGCCCCCATACCAGACTAGGATGAAAAAAGTTAGAATACTCTCAGTGGTGGTACATTTGTAGAACTTTCTAGAGTCTTTGGTGATATACCAAATCTCAAACTCCGAATGAGGTAAAACTTCTAATGTGTCTTCCTTGTAACTGCATCAATGCAAGGCCAGGATAGATCCTCAGAGATGTTAACATGCTGGACATTGAAACTGCTGACTCCTCGATGAGGAGTGGTATGTGTTCCATTGACTTCTCTATCTGAAGTCCACAATCAATTTCTGTGTTCTTACTGTTGCAGCACCATTCAGCCAGCTGATTTATCTCACTCTTGTATGCCACCTTGTCAACACCTGTGATTCTGCCAACAACAGTTGTGCCATCAGCAAATTTATAGATGGAGTTTTAGCTGTGCCTAGCTACACAGTCATTGGTGGAGAGAGAGTAGAGCATTGGGCTAAGCACATGTCCTTGAGGTGCACTGGTGTTGTTGCCCTTGCCTAGAATTTCCTTGCCACTTTGGACTGGTACCATGAAACTTTAGGGAATCTGGAGCCAATGTTGAGGTTTGGCATCTTGTTTACCTTTCAAATACTTAAGCTTGGCTAACACAAACTCCTTTTTTTAATCTTGACTCTTGACCTGTATTGCCTCTTGGAACGACCACTCTCCGCTGAACATCGACGACTCCTCTGTAGAGATCGTTAAGAGCACCAAATTTCTTGGTGTTCACCTGGTGGAGAATCTCACCTGGTCCCTCAACGCCAGCTCCATAGCAAAGAAAGCCCAGCAGCGTCTCTACTTTCTGCGAAGGCTGAGGGAAGTCCATCTCCCACCCCCCATCCTCACCACATTCTACAGAGGTTGTATTGAGAGCATCCTGAGCAGCTGCATCACTGCCTGGTTCAGAAATTGTACCATGTCGGAACGCAAGACCCTGCAGCGGATAGTGAGGTCAGCTGAGAAGATCATCGGGGTCTCTCTTCCCACCATTATAGACATTTACACCACACGCTGCATCCGTAAAGCAAACAGCATTATGAAGGACCCCATGCACCCCTCATACAAACTCTTCTCCATCCTGCCATCTGGTAAAAGGCACCGAAGTATTCGGGCTCTCACGACCAGACTGTGTAACAGTTTCTTCCCCCAAGCCATCAGACTCCTCAATACCCAGAGCCTGGACTGACACCAACCTGCTGCCCTCTACTGTGCCTATTGTCTTGTTTATTATTTATTGTAATGCCTGCACTGTTTTGTGCACTTTATGCAGTCCTGGGTAGGTCTGTAGTCTAGTGTAGTTTAATGTTGTTTTACGTAGTTCAGTGTTGTTTTTGTATTGTTTCATGTAGCACCATGGTCCTGAAAAACGTTGTCTCATTTTTACTGTGTACTGTACCAGCAGTTATGGTCGAAATGACAATAAAAAGTGACTTGACCTGACTTGAAATGCATTAAGTTTTAAAATTCATAATTTAGTTTTTGAACAGCACCGTAGTCTCGCTATCATCTCTGTAAAAACTACTTAAGCCTGTAATCTTCTGAGATAGTTGCACTGCTCTGATACTGATCTGTTGCTCATCTATGGCTGTCACTGTCCCATCTGAGGTGGCGGTGATTCAGCTCGTAAGACAGCAATCTCTGATATTGCCTCCCTAAAAAAGCTTCATACTCCGTTATGAAACCTACCCATTTGACTACATTTTTTGGTCATTTTTCCTACTTATTTTTCAGATTGATACTAATTTTTTATGTTCAGTAGCTCTCACCTCTGCCATCAGATTTCTGAACTGTCCAGGCACACTACCTCATTATTCTAAACATGAGATTCTTCAGATGCTGGAAATCCGGAGTAACCCACAATATGCTCGAAATGTCAAATCTTTTATTCCTTTCCAGGGATGTTGCCTGACCAGTGTTTTGTGTGTGTTGCCTCATCATTCTGCTCTGTTTTTGTACTATATATTTGCAAACATTTCTTATTGTAGCTTATAGTAATTTTTGATGTATTGCACTGTACTGCTACTGCAAAACAGCGCATTTCATGACGTGTCAGTGGTAATAAACCTGATTCTGAATTCTCATTTGGACACATTTTCTCTTTTTAAGGTGCTATATATATGGGATTTGATGTTCAACTACTTTCATAGGAAATACATATCACAACATGCTGGAGGTCCCATTATTGCCCTGCTCAGCAATGATCAAAAGAATTGGGCTAGAAATTAGGGATGTACTTGGTCTGTGATATTTGTTATGGCTGCTTAATGGTTAATCTGTGCAGCCGTTATGTTGATATTTAATTAAAATATATGTTCATTTCCCTTTCCAGTGTAGTAAATTGAGTCTTGCATCTGTATATTTGGGAAGTACTTGTTCTGGGTAACTTCCAGATTAGCTAATAAATTAAAATTAGGAATGTTGAATATTCCTAATACTGAATAAATTTGCTGACGATACAACCATTGTTGGTAGAATCTCAGGTGGTGACGAGAGGGCATACAGGAGTGAGATATGCCAACTAGTGGAGTGGTGTCGCAGCAACAACCTGGCACTCAACGTCAGTAAGATGAAAGAGCTCATTGTGGACTTCAGGAAGGGCAAGATGAAAGAACACATACCAATCCTCATAGAGGGATCAGAAGTGGAGAGAGTGAGCAGCTTCAAGTTCCTGGGTGTCAAGATCTCTGAGGATCTAACCTGGTCCCAACATATCGATGTAGTTATAAAGAAGGCAAGACAGCGACTATACTTTATTAGGAGTTTGAAGAGATTTGGCATGTCAACAAATACACTCAAAAACTTCTATAGTTGTACTGTGGAGAGCATTCTGACAGGCTGCATCACTGTCTGGTATGGGGGGGGGAGGGGGCTACTGCACAGGACCGAAAGAAGCTGCAGAAGGTTGTAAATCTAGTCAGCTCCATCTTGGGCACTAGCCTACAAAGTACCCAGGACATCTTCAGGGAGTGGTGTCTCAGAAAGGCAGCATCCATTATTAAGGACCCCCAGCACCCAGGTCATGCCCTTTTCTCACTGTTGCCATCAGGTAGGAGATACAGAAGCCTGAAGGCACACACTCACTGATTTAGGAACAGCTTCTTCCCCTCTGCCATCTGATTCCTAAGTGGACATTGAACCCTTAGACACTACCTCACTTTTTTTAATATGCAGTATTTCGGTTTTTGCACATTTTTAAAAATCTATTCAATATACGTAATTGATTTACTTGTTTATTTTTTTTTCTCTCTCTCTGCTAGATTATGTATTGCATTGAACTGCTGCTGCTAAGTTAACAAATTTCACGTCACATACCGGTGATACTAAACCTCATTCTGATTTTGATTATTTCCAAGATCTGTTTTCATAAATTTCTGTTAGTAATGCAGAACTGCATAAATAGTCGATCAGTCCTACACAATGCACTAATCTCAATTTTTACATTCTATCACAGATGACTATATTATCCAAAAAAATGTTGATATAAAGCTCTTTCTACCTCAAATAAAACATATGGCATTGTTAACAGCTTTCTCAACAGTCGGTTTCTCTAAGATGTCAAGCAGTGACTAATATGGTTAATTTTATTTAAATCATGGGTATCTGAAGCAATTGGATAAACCATTTCCAAATATGGAAAATAGAACAAGTGTTGTTAGCATTGATATGATCCTGCTGATGTAATCCTGAAACAGGATGCTTCACTTCCTTTGTCTTGCCAGGAAACCGCGACAAATGCCAAGCACCTTACTTTAATTGTCATGATGCATCACAACAGTATACCAGTGTGTCACTATCATTTGCAAAATGTTCAGTGACTTAAAGAAATATATAGTGGAAATGGTAGCATGTTAACCCGCAATACCTGTGCAGTCTCTTTAGAAGAGTTAAGAAGTCCCACTTCCTTGTTTATTCTTCAGAGTCTAACAATGTTTTCCTTTGTTTTGTATATCTGATTATCTTTTGAAAGTCATGTTGAATCTTCTTCCATCACTTTTTATATAGTCAAGATCAAAATTACATTTTTTAAAACCTGCCCGCTTGTGTTCTTTGCCAGTTATCTTAAATCTGTGCCCTCTGGTTATTGACCTTCTTGCAAGGTTAGGCATTTTCTCCTTATTTGCTCTTTGAAAACCTTCCCAGCTTTGAGCACTTCGGTTCAACAGGCACTAATTTCTGTGCTCTAGGGAAAAATGATTGCAACCTCTCCATTTTGTTTTTTTTCACTGAAGTCCCTCACCATTTTATTAACATCATGTTATGTTGATCTCACCAGCAAGTCAACAATTATAGGCCATCTCCGTTTGCCCTTGGAACTAATGACGGTACTTGGACAAAGTTGTTGAGTGGGGTGGTCATGGATATGGATCCAGTGTCAGTGAAGGTACAGTGATGCACTTCCAAGTCAGGAGGACATGATCTAGAGATGAACTTGCTGTTGATACATGCTGCCCTTGTCACTTGTGATAGAAGTGACTTGAGGGCACTGTCAAAGTAAATCAAGTATCTTTTGTGGATGATGCACACTTTGACCATCATGTGGTGATGATACAAGGAATAACTTTTTCGGAATGGTGGTTGGGTTCCTATTTAAATGGTTTGACTTTTTCCTGGATGGTGTTGAGTGCTTTTGGAGTTGTGTATTTGGGCAAACGGATTGTATTCTGCAACATTCAGCATTTGTGCCTTGTTGGTGGAAACGCTCTGGGGTGTCAGAAGGGAAGTCACTTGGCCACTGAGTAGATGCAGTATTTTTTGTGGTAGTTCCTGTTTACTTTCTAGTCGGTGACTGCCAGGATGTTGATGTGGGAGAACTTTGTAATGCCACTGATTGTTAGGTGTAGGTGGATAAAATAACTTGCTCTACAATTTACCATTGTCCAGCATTTGTGTGGCGTAAATATAATTTTCCATAGATGTGTGAGGATGGACTGCTTGACTTAGTGTGGTGGTATGGATAGAATTAGATATGTAGTCATCAGTAAACATCCCGAGCTCTGATCTTGTAAAGGAAGGAAGGACATGGATGAGGATGGTTAAGCCCAAGACATTCCCTTGGTGATATCCTAGGGCTGGGCTGATTGATTCAACAACCACAGCCACCCTCCTTAGCACCCAATAACTTCAGTTTTGCCAGAGTTCTTTGATGACACACTTGTTTAAATGTTGCTTTGATGTCAAAGGCAGTCGCTCTCGTCTTACTACAGGAATTCAGCTTTTTGGTCCTTGTTTGGACTAAAGCAGTAATCAAGTCTGGAGCCAAGTGGTCTTGACAAAACCCAAACTGAGCATCAGTGAGCAGGAAGCCCTGACGTAATGATACCTGCCATCACTTTGCTGGTGATTGAAAATAGACTAATCAGCTGAGTTGGATATGTCGTGTTTTTTTTTGTGGATAGGACATATTCATATAATTTCTTCAACTTTGGATCTATGCCAGTGTTTTGACTGTATTAGAATAGTTTGGCTTGGAGGTGTTACCATTTCTGGAGCACAGATTATAGCTGGGATGATGCCTTAATGTCGTAAAGACTCTCAGTAATGCATCAGTTGGAAATAAAAGGAAAGAAACTGCACACGCCTGATATAAAAAGGGAAATATTTGAGCACATTATGTGTTTCAAGCATTTCTAATCATTCAGCAAAGTTCTTTCTTAGATATTGTATCATCTGTTTACTTATCCAGAGAGTAATCTCCACCGAATAACATAAACCACAGCAGACGCATTTGGTTTTTCAATTATTTTTAATGCTTCTATCTTTTTCTGAAGATATGTATTTTGTAGAGGAGGACATCAATGTCTGACGTATATTGTTTTGGGTGTCTGAATATAGTAGAACAAATCCTTATAGTTTCCTTCACTGAAAATAACACAGCTTCCCACTGTTCTTTCAATTAGCAACAATTCAAAAAGATTTAGACAAAATAAATGACTAAATACCTCAAGAGTAACTGACTAAATCAACTAATGTTATTGTTTGAATTCTCACTAATTGGCATGATTATTTGGAAAATGGGTCATTAAATGGGTGAGGATGGTACATGACAGGATAGAGTATGCCGGTTGATCCCACAATAGCATATTCTTTTGTTGTGTACATATTTCTATATAAATGCACCACAATAGGCCCAGCTTCCCAACAGTTACGCTTATTTTGTACACAGCCTTGAATTCCTCTTACTCTGTGTAATGTGCATTCATTGTTATCTTGTTCCCTTGCCCTTCATTTATAATCAGTATTTCAGGGTGTACCAAAACACTTTATAGCCAGTCAAGTCGTTCTGAAAGGTAATCAGTGTTGTAATGAAGGAACTCGAGTTATTTGCACATATCACTTTTGCTACCCTCATAGATATATTCTCCCTTGTAGATGCACATTTTTGTAAATGCCCTGTTACTGGATGCTCTATAGCAGGGGTTCCCAACCTGGGGTCCAGGGGCCCCTCGGTTAATGGTAGGGGTGCATGAAATAAAAAAGGTTGGGAGCTCCTGTTCTAGATCAAATCCAGATTGATTTTGGATGTGCTGTGAAATCCACTGGACTGTTATCCTGTCTGCCTGTGGTCTCGTTCATTTGATGATGAGCTGTCCCAATTTCTCTCTTGCAGTTTAGCCAATAAGCAATTGAATTGGTGTTCTTATCATACAAGAGCATATGAACTTTACCCCCCCCCCCACCCCCACAACCCTTGTTTATTCAGCGCTATAGCTGCCTCACAACACCAGACACCCAGGTTTAATCCTAACCTTGGGTGCAGCCTGCACGGAATTTGTATGTTCCCCCCTGTGACTGTGTGGGCTTCCTCTCATGTCCTGATGATCTGTGAGCTGGCTCGTTAATAGCCAATGTAACTTGCTCTATTTTGTAGCTCAAATCTGGGAAGATTGTTGAGAATATGGGGCAAATTAGAAGCATAGAAACATAGAAAACCTACAGCACAATACAGGCCCTTCGGCCCACAAAACTGTGCCGAACATGTACTGACTTTAGAACTGCCTATGCTTTACCCATAGCCCTCTATTTTTCTAAGCTCCATCCAGGAGTCTCTTAAAAGACCCTGTTGTTTCCGCCTCCACCACCACCACCACCAGCAGCCCATTCCACGCACTCACCACTCTCTGCGTAAAACAAATAAACAACTTACCCCTGACATCTCCTCTGTACCTACTTCCAAGCACCTTAAAACTGTGCCCTCTTGTGCTAGTTATTTCAGCTCTGGGGAAGAGCCTGTGACTATCCACACAATCAATGGCTCTCATTATCTTGAACACCTCTATCAGGTCACCTCTCATCCTCTGTCGCTCCAAGGAGAAAAGACCAAGTTCACTCAACCTATTCTCATAAGGCATGCTCCCCAATCCAGGCAACATCCTTGTAAATCTCCTCTGCACGCTTTCTATGGTTTCCACGTCCTTCCTGTAGTGAGGCAACCAGAATTGAGCACAGTACTCCAAGTGGGGTCTGACCAGCGTCCTATATAGTCATAGTCATACTTTATTGATCCCGGGGGAAATTGGTTTTCATTACAGTTGCACCATAAATAATAAATAGTAATAGAACCATAAATAGTTAAATAGTAATATGTAAATTATGCCAGTAAATTATGAAATAAGTCCAGGACCAGCCTATTGGCTCAGGGTATCTGACCCTCCAAGGGAGGAGTTGTAAAGTTTGATGGCCACAGGCAGGAATGACTTCCTATGACGCTCTGTGTTGTATCTTGGTGGAATGAGTCTCTGGCTGAAAGTACTCCTGTGCCCAAACAGTCCATTATGTAGTGGATGGGAGACATTGACCAAGATGGCATGCAACTTAGACAGCATCCTCTTTTCAGACACCACCGTGAGAGAGTCCAGTTCCATCCCCACAACATCACTGGCCTTACAAATAAGTTTGTTGATTCTGTTGGTGTCTGCTACCCTCAGCCTGCTGCCCCAGCACACAACAGCAAACATGATAGCACTGGCCACCACAGACTCGTAGAACATCCTCAGCATCATCCGACAGATATTAAAGGACCTCAGTCTCCTCAGGAAATATAGCATGGGATTCGTAAATGGACATTGTTCCATGCTGTATCTCCCTACGATTCTAACCATGCCTTCAAAAATACTCAACATCTCCACTACCTTTGCCTTTTCTGGAAGGGAATCCCCCAAGACTCACAAGTTACTGAGAGGGGGTACAAAATAGCACTTAATCTCTGCTTAAATGAGTGTCCCCTTATTTTTAAGCAGTGACCCCTGGTTCTAGTTTCTCTCTCAAGAGGAAACATCGCAGGCCAAGACATTTTGTGATCTTGTTAGTTGGATTGTTCCGGTCACGCGCAGCAGAGCAAGGTGCTATTGAGCAAATAACGAATGCAGGAATTAGTTCTGTGATTAATATGGGAATGCAGCTCAAGTGGATAAAGTTAGGGCAGTACGGTAGCGTAGTAATTAATGTAACGCTATTACAGTGCCAGCGACCCAACCCGCTGGTTCAACGCCACTGCTGCTGTCACACAGTCACTGGGAGAATATACAGTCTCCTATGTACGTTCTCCCCGTGACCCCCTTGGGTTTCCTTCAGGTCTTCAGTTTCCTCCCCCTTGTTAGTAGGTTTTTTGGTCACGTGGGTGTAATTGGGCGATGTGAGCTTGTTGGGCCGGAAAGTTCTACTACTGTGCTGTATCTCTAAGTTTTAAAAAATGGTAGATATTGAAAACCAAAAGTTAGTCTTTATTACGACAAATCAGCAGATCGGGGGGTGCCGCATGGATATCGCCTTGCTGTGTGGTACAGTGGTACGGTGGTACAGCTAGCAGAGCTACTGCTTCACAGCTCCTGCACTTATTCTTTCTGACCATGTGGGCTTCCCCTAGTGCTCCAGTTTCCTTCCACATCCCAAAGTTGGTTGGTGAATTGCCCACAGTATCTGCAGGTGAGTGATCAATTTCAGGCGAGTTACAGGGAATATGGGGTAAATTGAACAGGATGTTTTGCAGGGTCATTATACATCAATATTTGATAGTCTTTGTGGGTTTGTGTGCTGTATGCTTTCATGATTCTCCTTCCTTTCTTTATAACTCGACCAATTCAGAAACTATCCCAGGTCTCTCTTCAACTACACTGGTCCCTTCACAGCTCTGATTTCCTTTGCTGCGCAGACAGCAATCCAGTGTCAGGTGTTGGGGCCCTAAGCTCAAGAACTCCCACCCAAAACACCGCATTACTCTCCACTTTTAAAGACACTCCTTAAAATCTACTTCTTTGATCAATCTTTTGTCTGGCTGTCCAAATAGCTCCTTGTGTGGCTCAGTGTCAAGTTTTGTTTAATAATTCCTTCCGTGAAGTGCCTTGGGATGTTTTACTCTGTTAAATGCTATGATTTGTTGTGGGTGTCATGTTGTGTGGTCAGCACTTGTGACACTTCGTAACAAAGTTTTCCACATTTAGAGAAGTTATTTTCAAAAGTAGTTGCCATTACCCTAAATAAGGCTCTGGGGATGGTTGTATTTACCAAAGTACAGATAGGCTTTTTTAGCCTTTATAAAATGTTTATCAATTACATAATTGCTGATGAGGAACGAAAAACAGAGTTTGTAAAACTGGAAGAATGTGCGAAAGTAGCAAATTTCAGTGTTAGATTCCATACAAGTTACATGCCTCGTAATTAGATTTCAGCTATTTTTGGTACACATATCTGTTGTGTTTAGTGAAAGTATCAAATCAAGTTCCCTTCAAAAGCAAATAGCGAATCTGGTCAAGGAAAAATGAAAAAAAAAATGCAGGTACTAGAAATCTGAAAGAAAAACAATGCTGCAAAGACACAACAGGTCAGGCAGCATTTGTGGAAAGAGCAACTGAATTAGCGTTAAGTTAGAAGACCCCTTTGTTGTAACTGTGAACTTCATGAGAAGTTTTTCTCAGCCTAACAAAGAACTTTGGACCTGAATTGTTAACCCTGTGTCTCCTTTCCGACTTGATGAGTGGTTTCAGCATCGTCTGTTTTTTACTTCTGGTTAAGAGCCACTTGGAAATGATGTTGAGGTGATTTCCAGCCAAACAGAAACTATAAAAGCTCTTCGTTCTTCACAGCACCAGAGTTAATTGACACAGCTACTAATATTTTGCTACACTGTAATCTTGAAAGGCTTTCTCACCTTAAGGTGAACTTCTCAAAACAGCCTGACAGCAGCAAAAGCTCCATGGTTTTGTGAGAGGGGATGAGGGTGACGACTTTACCAAGAGGGAGGTCTTTCATGTTGAGTGGCAGGTGACCTGTCCAAGCCACTATTAGAAGAGATTGGCAATGGGTAGCTTGAAATGTGAGAATACCCAAATAGTGAATCAGTGTGGAATCAATCTTTGTGCGTCAAAGTAAGTCACATTCTAGTGAAATGACTGCTGTCTCACACTTATCCAGATGCACGTGCAAGTACACTTGAGCACACAAGTATTGTTATTCCATCCACATTCCTCATCCTTTCCCAGTCTATGTTCCAGCTATCCTCATGATACACAAGCCTGCGCAGTACAATATGGAGAACAAGCTGTTGCCCATGCAGCAGGCTCCCCCTCTCCATGCAGCTGATGAATCCAAAGGGACGGCAGAGACCGATACGGTTTGGCACCAGTGGTTTTGTAGGAGCTGCCAGTCAGCGTTGAATTCAACGCAAGTCTGCCTTTGAGACTCCAGCTCCAGCTTTTTCTCTCGGGGTTTACTTCCGAAGCCTTCCCTATGAATGGGTATAGCCACAATGTAGTGGAGGTTTAATATCAGAGTCTTCATTCTCCTAGATGAGCTGCCAATCATGGCTGATGCACCCCATCTGCCTGAAATAACTGATTTTACGGTGCCAGCAACCTGCCTTTGCCCCTTCTCTTGTCAGTAGAAACTGTTCTGCCGAACTTAGTATCTGAGCCATGTGTGAAAGCCAGGAGGTGGGCCCGGTTCTTGGTGGGCAGAGGCTATTTGAGTCGCATGCCGTTGTGAGCATTTAATAGGTGGTGGAACCTCATCCCCATACTCTTTCTCCAGCCCCTCCCCGACCCTGGTATTACAACCTTAAGGAACCTGAGGTAGTATATAGTTCTCATCTTCAGGAGAGGACTGGCATTTTTCACTCCGCTCATGACTGTTGCGTCACCACAGCCCTAGGTGCAACCCCCTTTGCCCCTTTGGTATGGGAAGCCACGAAAGTAGAGGATAGGTGTTGTCCACATAGGATAAGATGTCTGTAAAGACTCTGAGATTGGATACATCACAGATTGGCAAGTTATTATCTTATGGCCCAAAATGTTTGAGTGACCTGTGGTGCCAATTCAGGGCTTCTGGACATAAAATGCTCTCGGGCATGTCGCTATTGCACCAGTGTCACTATGGGCACCATGGTAATGTAGCAGTTCATGCAATACTATTATAGCTCAGGGCATCAGAGTTTGGAGTTGGTGCAGCTCGTTGGGCTGGAATGGCCTGTGCCACACTGTATGTCTGAAGTATGGGAGGTACTCATTGAATGAGGAGCTTAGCACAATCTGCAGCAAAACGTATCTATGTTAGTTGCACGATGAATGTAGTGAGGTGTGTGTCTACTTTAGAATTGCCCAGTCAGACAGTTGTTAACAGCCATTTAGCAGTGGCTTTGATATGTGGCACTTTGAGCTCCAGTAATGTTGATATAAGTGGGAATATGCATTACTCAAATCATGTCAGCAGCAGAAGTGTTTGATCCAGTTTTACACTTGCCACAATTTCATCCGGAGATGGGACAATTCACTCCAGGCAAAATTGGTTTTGGATCATTTAGCACTTAATAAAACAGTGCCACCCAATCCAATTTCTACTACAGAAGCTGAGCTGGCTAATTAAGGGAACTTGAATAAAATGAAATTGAAGGGAAAAAAATGGAAATTGCCTTGGATGTAGGTCAACTGATCTGATACAAGAGGGACACAGTCTTTATAAAGGGCATTGAGTTTGCTGTTTTTTTTAATAAATTGTTCCATCTTGCAAACAATAGGGAAGGTATATGAGCTGAGAGGCTCGAGACAATGCAAGACTTCTGTATGTTATTAAATGCATTGAATACGTAGAATACAGTTTTAGCTTGGGGCTTTATAAAGTGCTGAGGTGCATTCTCTCTTTATTAGAAATCAAGAGCGAAGGTGTGTCGTGTCAGTTGGGAGCTGAAGTTATTGTCTCATTTAATTTCACTGCCCTAGATATATACTTGAAGATTAGTGAACTGTTTGATGCCGTGGAAGTGGATTGATGGACTGATGTACACAGTGTTCAGCATTCACTCTTGGCACCTGTTTTAACAGGTGATGTTGCTAGAATTTGCAAAATATGTGTTCTTACAAACTGTTATGCCTGATAAATAAATTGAGTGACAAGGATGCTCATGTGGTAGTGGTTGGTCAACTTTTGCCAGCTGTATGTTCAAGTCCCACTCAGACATAAGCACACGAGCATAAGCTGACACTGCCGGGAGCGACAGAGCAAGTGCTGCATTATTCAAGGTGCCATCATGTGGATGCTTGCTTGCTCGTTCAGCTGGACATAAAGCATTTTCAAGGCAGTAGCTCGAATAGGAGCAGAGTTTTCCCAAATGTTCTGGCTAATCTTTTTCTTGGAATCCCCATTACATCACAGTCAACTGGTCACTTACTGCCTGTTATGCTGCTGGTGTTTAGGGCAGCAATAAAGCTCCTCCATCTTCGGTGCTGTTCTGGACTTCCTTCATCACGTCCGTAGCTTCTTTTCAGTTTTCACTACTGTCAGTCCTCTAGGTCCCGGATGGAGACTCGAGAATATTGTCGCACTCAGATGTAGAAGGATTCTTTATTGCTGTTTCTGTGACAATTTTGTTTGACCAGTCAGGGTTGTTAGCCCTGAGCTGAACCCCCGAACTTAGAGGACTGCTGGACTACTTTTAATCTGTCTTCTACCCTTTGACCTGTTTGGCATGGATGACCCTACCAAGAGCCAAAGCATAAAACCCTGACTCCAGCCAAAGTAGCTCCCAGGGTCATTGAGGCACACAAACCTCCAAACCCTGTCTCAAGGTTGTAGTCCTCCTGGAGGTAACTGATCACCATTATGGCTAAATTGCATTGTGTCATCTACCCAGAGATTAGAATCTTCCACGATTATTTTACATATTTCATGCACCTCTACATTGCTGATTTGTGCTATACCTTACATTGCTATTGTTGGTTTGACTGTCTCTATTTCCCTTCTTCGGTTCCTAGTCACATCTGCTTGCATTCATTATTCCTTTTCACCCATTTCTTTTTTTCTTTGAGTTGGAACCAAAGTCCTCCAAGTGACAATGGGAGAAATTTTTAAGGCTTCACAATTAGTAATGATTTCCAAACTGATTGGGTCTATCTGCTTACTGGACTTGTGCCTCAATTAAGGATTGTTGCTGAGCTGACAAACAGATTGCAGATGCTGGAATCTGAAACAACAAATAATCTGCTGGAGGTACTCAATAAGTCATGCAGCCACTGTGGGAGGAAAGGAGTTGTTGACATTTTGGTTCAATATTTTTTCTTTCCACAGAATCTCCTCGACATGCTGACATTCTCCAAACAGATTGATTGTTGTTCAGCAGTCTGTAACTGGTGGCACATTTGACTAAAGCAACGACGCGTATTAACCTGCATTAGGGATTCAGATTGTGCTTCATCCATCAATGGATGGAGCAGTGTTCATTAAGTAAATGCTGTGTAGCAGATCCCAACATTTGCTGCAATCAATATAATGATCTGATATTATGGTCGAATTTGTTGTAAGGAGCAATGCCCAAGCATAAAATTATTTTTAAAATTTAGAGCATTACAACATATAAAGTTTTTGATAAGGACAGGCCATTCAGCCCATTAAAGCTTGCCAAGTTCCTATTCACATAGTGTGTCAAAATAGCTGTCGAGTTTAGATTTGAAAGTCTCTGAGGTACTGCTCTCAGCTACATAACTAGGTGGTTTGTTCCATGTGTCCACAACTCACTGTGTAAAGAAATGCTTCCTGATGTTAGTCTAAAATATCCCCTTAACCAGACTCCACCTGCGGGGCCCGTGTCCTTGTTGATAGATTAATTCTGAAGTAGCAGCTGGCATCCATCTTAATAATTATGATTTTGAACACTTCTATCATGTTTTCTCTCCATGGGAAACATCCTTTCCACATCTACTCCTTCTAGGCCTTTCAACATTCGAAAGGTTTCAATGAGATCCCTCCTTATCCTTCTAAATTCCAGCGAGTACAGGCTCAGAGCCGCTCAGAGCCAGCAAATGTTCCTCGTATGATAACCCTCTCATTTCCAGAATAATCCTTTTGAACCTCCTCTGGACCCTCTCCAATGCCAGCACATCTTTTCTAAGATGAGGGACCCAAAACTGTTTACAATACTCAAGGTGAGATCTCATCAGTGCCTTATAAAGCCTCAGCATCACATCTTTGCTCTTGTATTCTAGACCTCTTGAAAAGAATGCTAACATTGCATTTGCCTTCCTCACCACCGACTCTATCTGTAAGTTAACCTTTAGGTTGTTCTGCACAAGAACTCCCAAGTCCCTTTGCATTTTAGATTTTTGGATTTTCTCCCTGTTTAAAAATAGTCTGCATATTTATTTCTCTTACCAAAGTGCATGACCATGCATTTTCCGACATTGTATTTCATTTGCCACTTTCTTGCCCATTCTCCTGATCTTTTATAAGTCAAGCTACAGCCTTCCTGTTTCCTCAGCACTACCTGCCCCTCCACCAATCTTTGTATCATCTACAAACTTGGCAACAAAAGAAGCAGTTCTAACACCAAAGCCTACAGAACACCACTAATCACTGGCAGCCAACCAGAAAAGGATCCTTTTATTCCCACTCACTGCTTCCTACCAATCAACCAGTGCTCTAACCAGTCCTTCTGCAGCCTACCTGTATCTTCAACACTTCCTGACTCTCCACCATTCTTCGTATCATCTGCAAACTTGGCAACAAAGCCATCTATTCCATCATCTAAGTCATCGATATTGAATTGAATTGACTTTATCTTTTACATCCGTCACATACATGAGGAGTAAAAATCTTTAGTTTTGTCTCCATCTAAATGTGCAATTTATAGTAATTTGTAATAAATAACATGTCCAGCAGGACAGTCAATATAACATAGAAATACAGTTGCGTCAGCAGGAATTAATCAGTCTGATGACCTGGTGGAAGAAGCTGTCCCGGAGCCTGTTGGTCCTGGCTTTTATGCTGCGGTACCGTTTCCCGGATGGTAGCAGTTGGAGCAGTTTGTGGTTGGGGTGAGTCTGGTCCCCAATGATCCTTTGGGCCCTTTTTGCACACCTGTCCCTGTAAATGTCCTGAATAGTGGGAAGTCCACATCTACAGATGCACTAGGCTGTCCACACCACTCTCTGCAGAGTCCTGCGATCGAGGGAAGTACAGTTTCCATACCAGGCAGTGATGCAGCCAGTCAGGATGCTATCAGGTGTGCCCCTGTAGAAAGCATTAAAAAGTAGCAGTCCCAACACTGACCCCTGTGGAACACCACTAGTCACTGGCAGCCAACCAGAAAAAGATCCTTTTATTCCTACCTGCTGCCTTCTACCAATCAGCCAATGCTCTAACCATACTAGTAACTTTCCTGTAATACCACGAGCTCTTAACTTGGTAAGCAGCCTTGCGTGTGGCACCTTTTCAAAGGCCTTCTGAAAGTCTAAGTATAGAACGTCCACTGTTTCCCCTTTATCTATTCTACTTGTAATCTCCTCAAAGAATTCCAAAAGGTTTGTCAGGCAAGATTTTCCCTTAAGGAAGCTACGCTGACTTTGTCCTATCTTGTCCTGTGTCACCATAACCTCATCCTTAACAATTGACTCCAACATCTTCCCAACCACTGAGATCAGATTAACTGGTCTATAATTTCCTTTCTGTTGCCTTCGTCCTTTCTTAAAGAGTGGAGTGACATTTGCAATTTTCCAGTCCTCTGACACCATGCCGGAGTCCAATGATTTTTGAAAGATGGTTACTAATGCCGGCACAGTCTCTACAGCTACCTCTTTCAGAACACTAAGGTGCAGTTCATCTGGTTTGGGTGACTTATCTACCCTTGGGTCTATCAGCTTTTTGAGCACCATCTCCCTTATAATAGTAACTGCACCCACTTCTCTTCCCTCACACCCCTCATCATCTGGCACACTGTTAGTGTCTCCCACAGTGAAGACTGATGCAAAATACTCATTTAGTTCACCTGCCATCTCTTTCTTCCCTGTTGTAATGTCTCTGGCCTCATTTTCTAGCAGTCCTATATCCATTCTCATCTCCCTTTTATTTTTATATACTTGAAAAAGCTTTTACTATCCACCTTGATAGTGTTTGCTAGCTTGCCTTCATATTTCCTCTTTTCTCTCCTAATGATTCTTTTAGTTTCTCTCTGTAGGTTTTTAAAAGTTTCCCAATCCTCTATCTTCCTGCTAATTTTTGCTTTGTTGTATGCCTGCTCTTTTGCTTTTACATTAGCTTTGACTTCCCTTGTCTGTCATGGTTGTACTATTTTGCCATTTGAGTACTTCTTTGTTTTTGGAATACATCTATCCTGCACCTTCTTCATTTTTCTTAGAAACTCATGCCATTGCTGCTCTGCTGTCATCCCTGTCAGCATCTCCTTCCAATTTACTTTGACCAACTCTCATACCACTGTAATTTCCTTTACTTCACTGAAATACTGCTATATCAGTCTTTACATTCTCCATTATCAAATTTCAAGTTCAGCTCAGTCATATTGTGATCTGTGTCTCCTAAAGGTTCTTTTACCTTAAACTCCCTAATCACCTCTGGTTTATTGCATAACACCTAATCCAGTATAGTTGATCCCTTAGTAGGCTCAACTACAAACTGCTCTAAAAAGCCAACTCATAGGCATTCAACAAACTAACTCTCTTGAGATTCATTACCAACCTGATTTTCCCAATCGACCTGCATGTTGAAATCTCCCATGACTATCAGATAATTTCCCTTTTTTTATTTCCTGTTGTAATCTGTGGCCCACATCCCAGTTGCTATTGGGAGGCCTGTATATAACTGCCATCAGAATCCTTTTACATTTGCAGTGTCTTAACTCAACCCACAAGGATTCAACATCTTCCGATCCTCTGTCATATCTTTCTATTGATTTGATGCCATTCTTTACCAGCAGAGCCATCCCACCCCCTCTGCCTACCTTCCTATCCCTCTGACACAATGTGTAACCTTGGACATTCAGCTCCCAACTTCAACCATCCTTCAGCTAAGATTCAGTAATGGCCACAGCATCATAGCTGAAGTCTGTAGTAGTGCAACAAGATCATCCACCTATTTCTTGTACTCTGCGTATTGAGATATAACATATGAAACAGGCCCTTTGGCTCATTTACCATGCCGAACCATTTAAATTGCCTATTTGCATTGACCTGCAGCTGCATAGCCCTCCATAGCTCTACCATCCATGTACCTATCCAAACTGCTCTTAAGTGTTGAAATTGAGCTCCTGTCCACCATTTGCATTGGCAGCTTATTCCACACTCTCGTAACCGTCTGAGTGAAGAGGTTTCCCCTCATGTTCCCCTTAAACTTTGCACTTTTCACCCTTAACCCATGACCTCTAGTTGTAGCCCCAGAAAAAGCCTACTTGCATTTGCTCTATCTATACTCATTATTTTGTATACCTCTATCAAGTCTCCCTTCAATCTTCCACATTCCAAGGAATGAAGTCCTAACCTATTCAATTTCACCTTATAACTCAGCTCCTCCAGACCTGGCAATATCCTTGTAACTTTTCCTTGTACTCTTTCAACCTTATTTACATCTTTCCTGTAGGTCGCTGATCGAAATAGCATCTGTGGATGTGAACAAGAGAAAATTTGCAGATGCTGGAAATCCAAGCAACACACACAAAATGCTGGAGAAACTCAGCAAGCCAGGCAGCATTAATGGAAAAAAGTACAGTCAACGTTTTGGGCTGAAACCCTTTGGTAGAACTGGCTCCTCAGCATTTTCTCGCCAGTCCTGCCGAGGCGTTTCAGCCTGAAGTGTTGACTGTACTTTTTTCTATAGATGCTGCCTGGCCTGCTGAGTTCCTCCAGCATTTTATGTGGATGTGAACTTCCCTCCATTGAGGACACTTACAGCAGCAGGTGCAGAAAGAAGGCCTGGAAGATCATCAGGGACACCAGTCACCCCAACCATAAACTGGTTCAGCTGCTTCTGTCTGGCAAACAGTACTGCAGTATTAAAACCATGACCAAGAGGCTACGGGACAGCTTCTTTCTACAGGCCATTAGACTTTTAAATTCTCATGACTGTACATTACAACAGAGTCATAACACAAAGAATTTTACTCCTTCATGTTGTGGGACGGATATAAGATTTAAATAAATTCAATGCAATTCAAAAACAACAAAGTTAATGTCCTGGAGTGGCAAAATCTGAGTCCAGACCTCAATCCAACTGAGAATTTGTGGCTGGACTTGAAAATCTACTTGAATCCCAATCTCCCACATTCCCATCAAGTCTCTCCAGATTCTACCAATTGCGGGCCAATCTGTAGTGGTCAGTTAACCTAGCAACCTGTACTGGTTTGGAATGTAGGAGGAAACGGAAGTACCCTTTGCACTGAGTAACATTAGCGTGCGTGCGTACGTATATATATATATATATATATATATATATATATATATATATACACACACACAGAGCACTTGAGTGATGGTTACTTTGGAGCCTGTTTTGACAAATTTGGCGTACATCAGGAATATCAAACTTTGAGAAGTCCACTTCTCCTGTTCTATCAACCTTGTTGATAAGGGTGATTTTATACATATTTAAAAATGATTACAGTATTGCTTATCAAGCAATGTTACATTCCATTGCTTCTTAAGTGTACTGCTCAATTACTGTACTTAAGTTTTATAGGCATTTTACAGATTATAAATACAAATGATAACCTGAAGTCTGAATTTCTTTCTATTGAAGTGTGTGCAAAAAGCCTTCCTAATTGTGAAGGTGGCTCCGTGAAAGTGACTTGGGTTTTTTTTGTTTGTTCAACATTCACTTCAGTTAGATTCCCTGTCTATGATTGCCCGTTTCTCTATCTGTGTTGGCTGCCACTGGAAAACATGTCAGCCTTTTTATCTAAGGTGTGGTCCCTGGGAACTGAAGAGCGGTGACTAGAGCTGCAAGAAATACAAGCTCTGCCCGCCTCTATCAGAGAGTTGAGAATTACTTACATTGCAGCTTCCACAGCTGGTTAAGATATCCCTGCCAATTTCTATGCCCTGACTATTCAATTCAATGGTATGAGAAACAGAATGCATGCTTTGTGTTCACCCCACCCTTCTTCAAAAAAAGATGTTTTGGATTTGGTGCTAATTTGTAATTGGATGGTTCAGATCCAGGCTATCTACTGATCACCAGAGCTTGGTTCCCACACTGCTGGTTTAAGCATCCATTCCGAAGTGCCTTCCTCCAGATAGAAAACATCTGTGTCCTTGGGCTGTGTAGAAATGATCTAAACTCTAAACTATACAAGCAACAGATAGCATTTAATGACATTTAGATGGCTACAACAAAATTTGCTGTTTCTGTCAATGGTTCATTTAACAAAAGTGTGCCCTGATGTTTACTTCCATTGTATTCAGTTGAAAATTGGTTATTTTTGAAATGCAAGAAATTGGTTACCACTTTTATTTTACCTCCTAACTTGGCTGTCAGTACAGCCACGTTTTTTAAGGAAGACTATTTGATTAGTTTTCCGACTGGCATGCTTATCAGCGTAGTAAACACACTGATGACATCTTCCACTCCCTTAATCCCCAGAAGCTGCAACGCTCTTTTCCATCTTGAAATATTGATTCTGTTTCTTTCAGATGAATCCAGTCATTAGCTGAATCTCTGCAAAACACCTTTCTTCATGTGTAAGGATTTATCCCTACATCAATGTAAAGCAAGAGACTGTTTATCAGTTGCCAAATAAAATAGATTTGCTGTAGGATGACGTGCCAGTGAACAGAGGAATAGATTCATCTCATCCAAACAACACTAAGTCGGTCCTGTATTTGAGCTGTCTAGAACTGTGCACAATCTGACTGTTGCCCTTGTAGCAGTTTGGTTTGTATATCATGCTATCAAGTAAATTGCAACTTGGGCAGTAATTGGGTTGCACCCAGTTCCAGTCAGCTAAAGTGTAGAAAGCATTACACGCAAAATACCTGAGGAACTCAGCAGGTCAGGCAGTGCCTATTGAGGAGAATAAACAGTTGACATTTTAGTTGGTGGGTGTGTTGTGTGGGTGATCTGAATCCATTTCTGTCGAGCAATGAATTACAGAGATATACAGCATAGAAGCAGGCCCTTGGACCACTGAGCCCATGTAGATCAGCAATCACTAAACCTACGTTAATCCCATCAACTCCCCCCATATTCCACCAATTACTGGAATCTACAGTGGTCAGTTAACCTCGTAGCCTGTACAGGTTTGGGATGTGGGAAGTAACTGGAGCACCCTTTTTGCACTGAGTATTTCTGCCATGAACTTTAGAGAGCAAATTTGTTCCGTAGTTAATTTTAAAATATTTACTATGTGACCTGCAACACACACCAAGTGCTGGAGGAACTCAGCAGGCCAGGCAGCATCTATAGAAAAGAGTAAATAGTCAACGTTTCCGGCAGAGACCCTTCTTCAGGACTTCCTGCTGAGTCCCTCCAGCATTTTGTCTGTGTTGCTTTGATTTCCAGCATCTGCAGATTATCTCATGTTTGTGATTTACTATGTCACTCCAAATTTACTATCCTTCTTTTTTAGGTAAGGGGACCAAAACTACATGGTATTCCAGTTGTAGCCTCACCAACACCCTGTGAAACTGTAACCAAACCTCTCTAACCTTAAATTCAAACCTCTTTGCAATTACTGCCAACAAGCTGTTTGCTTTTTATTTGCTACTTGTTGGACCTGCCTGTGAATTTTTATAATTCATACACTAGAACACTTTGATCCTTCTGAACTTTTAGATAATCTGCATTTTGTTTGCTCTTACTGAAGTGCATGATGTTACATTTTCCCACCTTCCAACTCCACTTGCCAGGTTTTGGCCCAGTTACTCAAATTTGTCTTTATCCTGTTGTAGAATCCTAAGCATTCATCAGAATTTTCATATCATGGTGGACTTGGAAACCTTTAATTTCTTTCCCATCACTGGGTCATTGAGGGCCAAGATCTAATCCCTCGGGCATTCCACCATTATATCCCTCCAGCTCAGGGGTTCCCAACCTTCTTTGCGCCATGGACCAATACCGTTAAGCAATGGGTCTGTGCACCGTAGGTACAGAACCCTGCTCTAGCTGAAAAGAGGTCCATTTATTCTAACTCTGCTTTTCATGTGACAGCCAATTTTCATTCTGTGCTAATACACTTTCTCCAATATCTTGAGCCCTTAATTTATGTACCAGTCTCTATTTTGCATCTTGTCAAATTCCTTTTGGAAACCTAAATGCTATATATCTACAGGTTCATGTTCCTATCAACTCTCCATGTTACATTCTCAAACAATTTAACCAAATGTGCCAAAGCTTTCCATGTGACTAGGTGTAATTATACTGAGCTTTCTTTAATGATCAGTGATTTTTTCTGTGATTATTGACTCTGGCATCTTGCCAGTAATGGATATTAAATCAACTGGTCCATAGTTCCCTGCCTTCCAAGTTGGAAAAGCCATAGTTCATACCCAAATATGACAGAATATTGCTAAATGAACCTTACCTATAATATCCCTGAATGATGTCACCTCTGTGGCCACTGTCAGTTGTAAGGTACAAAATCCTGAGATGATGGTACCTGCAAAGCAGAATGATAAGTCATTAATAGAAACTGTTAGATAGGTAGCTTGTGACCAAAGGAAAATTGGCTGGAGTCGCTTAGCACTTTAATGCAAAGGTGTTTATTAGGTGCGTCAGAAGTAAACATACAAAAATTAGCAAAAAGTACTCAAAACTGCTAATATTTACAAACAGATCTGCCAGAAAACACAATAATAACTCCATACTAATTTTGGCCAGTGCGAACTCCTGGCAGCTTCTACCTCTTCCCCGTCTCTTCCTCTCCCCCTCTTCCCCCCTCCCCTCGCTCCACCCCGCCCCCGATGAGCCAGAATTAAATCAACACTAAGCCATACTGTCTTAGTTACCAGCAAAGTTAACTTAAGACTACACATGAACCAGAATATGGTGCACCCCACAATCTAGTTATGATCATATAACAAAATAAACAGAAGTATCTATCTTAAATACAGTATATACACACCATATACACATTTACACATCCCCATTGCTAAAGAAATGGAATATTCCGCTGTGTATGGCGGGAAAGGCATCATAAAGCCAACCCGAGCGTAAGAATATACCCGGAAAGACTTTGAAGTGTGTATGCTCAGCGCAATGACAACAGAGTGACAAGGCAATGTTTGTGAGTGTGTGTGTGTGTCTAAAAGAAGTGCATTTACCAAGTGCACAACAGCAGAAAACTATATCTGGTGTTTGTGAACACACAGGCTTTGAGGCTAGAGAAGAGCATCTGTGTCAATGGGACCTGTGGGAAGGATGGTGGCTCCTTGCAGGCTCTGATATAAAGTCAGAGTAAGAGTTAGAGTTACAAAAGGCGACAGCAGGGAATCAGACCACACTGGAACATCACCCATCTATTTATGTTAAATGATCATTAATCCACTTTTTAAAATTTTACCCATAATATCATCAACTTCCAAATTGTAGCACTTACCTACACACTAGGGGATGTGGGAGGAAACTGGAGAATGCTGAAGAAGCTCATGCATTTGCATGGAAAATCTATGAACTTCACACTGACAGAGCCTAAGGTCACAATTCAAACTCGGTTACTGGTGCTATGAAGCAGCAGCTTAACTTGCTGCCATTCTGTGCCACCCTAGTATGTATAAAGTTTGTATGCAAGTAAGCATTCTTACGGCTGCATCACCATCTGCACAAGATCAAAAGAAGCTGCAGTAAGTTGTGAACTCAGTCAGCTTCATCATGGACACCAGCCTCCATAGCATCCAGCACATCTTCAAGGAGCGATGCCTCAAAAAGGCAGCATCCATCATTAAGGATCCTCATCACCCAAGATGTGCCCTCTTCTCATTGCTACCATCAAGAATGAGGTACAGGAGCCCGAAGACACACACTCAATGTTTCAGGAACAACTTCTTCCCCTCTGCCATCAGATTTCTGAATGGACATTGAATCATGAACATGACCTCATTACTTTTTTGCATTACTTATTTAACTAGTATCTATATTTAGTGTGATTCACAGTTTTTGTTATTATGTATTGCAATGTACTGCTCAAATTTCACGACATATGCTGGTGATATTCAACCTGATTCTGATTTCACCTGCTGTTTGTGCCTGTTCTTTTTACTAATACAGTTTTATTGTATTGTAGCCTCTTAGCATTTTAAATTTTGGTTGTGGGGGTAAGGAAAAATTGTGATTTATGTAGAATCCCAAATGCCATTGAGACTTATTAATGACTGCTTTATATCAACTTGATAAATTCAGAAGAGCACATAATTTCAGTAAGATATTCCGTAGGACAGTATGATATAGTTCCTGGTGCAGCGTTGTTTAACTATTTTCTAATTTCAAAGCGATGACCTGCTAACTACATATTGAATGCATTTTTGCTATTGGAGTCTTTCCTGTTCTTTTAAACACAGCCTTGTACTTATCCACAGATGGAATTCTGAGTGTTACAGGTTATAATTTATATCAACCCATGACTGTACCTTTTGCAGTGGGAAAAATTGGCATTTTTGTTTGCTTTAAATAAATGTAGATTTGGAGATAATTGTATTTGATGAATATAGACTTACATAATTGAACCTCAACAAGAACGAATGAAGATTTGCCAAAATTAGTTTTAACAGCAGGAAGTCTGCAAATTGATTTACTTAATGACCTTATAATATAATGTGATTCTGCTGATAACTAAAGCAATCTAATAGATGTGAAGGTCCCGCTTTACTGAAGCATTTCATGTACCGGTGTGCTAAATTGAATCTTAACTTTACAAACGAATAGAAGCAAATTAAATGCTGTTTTGGTAGCATGAGGAAATATGACTTCACAAATCTAAATACCAAATGTATGAAATGTTTAAACAAGCAGTCTGATTGTTGGTGTCTGTTCAAAAATAATTGTAAATCTCATTTCAAAGTTGTGTGTAACATGATTTAATTCTGCCTCATGAAATCAACTTATCTATGTTATTTCTTATCAGCTCCCTAACTATCAGATAAAAAAGCTTTCTTTTCATCTGGTCATATTTCAGAATCACCTCTGCAGCATCATCATCATGTGCCATGTCTAATTGATGTAACGATCATGGTCTTGGTAATTTTTTCTACAGAAGTAGTTTGCCATTGCCACTTTCTGGGCAAGATAGGGGACCCCAGCCATTATTCAACACTCTTCAGAGATTGTCTGCCTGATGTCAGTGGTTGGATAACCAGGACTTGTGATATGCACCAGCTGCTCATATGACCATCCATCACCTGCTTCCATGACTTCACATGACCCTGATCAGTGGTGAGGGGGTGGGGGTGGCTAAGCAGGTGCTACACCTTGCCCAAGGGTGACCTGCAGGCTAGTGGAGGAAAGGAACGCCTTGCATCTTCTTTGGTAGAGATGTATCTCCACTCTGCCATCCAATCTCTGCAGCATCATTTCTGAATGCTATCATTTATTTTAGCCACCAACGTGATTTTCTTTTGACAGCTGTATATAGAGTCACGGATACAGGTTGGAAACAGGCACTTTTGGTTCACCAAGTCCCCGCCAACCATTAAACCCATTTTCCCTGTGTTCTATCAGCACACCCAGGTTCTATCATTCACCTATATATTAATTTCCCACTGCAAAAGGTACAGTCATAGGTTGATATAAATTATAACCTGTAACACTCAGAATTCCATCTGTGGATGAGTACAAGGCTGTGTGTAAAAAAACAGGAAAGACTCCAATTGCAAAAATGCATTCAATATGTAGTTAGCAGGTCATCGCTTTGAAATTAGAAAATGGTTAATTTTGCTCACCTTTAGGATATAGGAAGAAACTTAGAGACCTTGAAGGAAACCCATTTGGTTGCAGAGAGTCCATACAGTCTCCACAGGGACAGCACCCAAGGTTGGGATTTAATGCAGCTCTCCAGGTTCTACCAGCTGGGCCTCTTTGCCGTTCTTGAGACATTCTTGCAGTGTAATAAGTTCAGTGCCTTGATAAGTGCAAACTTGGCTGTGTGCGTACGCTCCTCTCATCTTAAACAGCTCACTACCAGAGCCCTGACAAAACAGCTGAATCTTCCCAGACAGTGGATTCCCCTGAGTGATGTGTTAATTGATCTTCAAAGGATGAATCCACGCCAATGTACTGTGTGTGGTTGTGTGTGTATTACTTTGTTCATGCTCTTTCTTTTGTGATCAAATGTAGTCTAACTGAAACTAGGGTGTACATGAGTTGATACAACACGCACAAAATGCTGGTGGAGCTCAGCAGGCCAGGCAGCATCCATGGAAAAGAGTAAACAGTCAATGTTTTGGTACGAGACCCTTCAACCATAGATGCTGCCTGGCCTACTGAGTTCCTCCAGCATTTTGTGCGTGTTGCTTGGATGTTCTCTTTTTTGTAAGTAAGTTGACCTGTTCCAGCTCCTGTTTAAGGCTCATACCTTCTTTCTTTTTTATAAATATTTTATTATGAAAACTTGCAGTGGTTATACTGTTCAGCCATTGACAGCCAATTACTGTTGGAAGCGATTCACAAATAACTTGTAGTATACATGCAAACTGAATCTTTGACTGTTGTTGAAGAACACGTAAATATTGAGAAGAATGTCAGGAGAAATACCCTCAAACAAGATACACCTGAGTTGTTAATTTAAGAAATTACAATAATTGCAAAGGTGTCTAATAATTATGTTCTTTCATTACAGGGAGCACAAAAGAAGGTCCTAGATGTGGCAAATATGTTGGGAATGTCAAATACTGTGATGCGTCTGATTGAGAAACGGGCCTTCCAGGACAAATTCATCATGATCGGTGGAATGATTGTTACCTGCATTATCATGGTCTTGGCAGTTAAATACTTGACATGAGCAGATGCCTTTGTGATGCAGTCTTCTACAGGAACCAGTCAGTAATTCCTTGAGAAGCTGGCCAAATCTGTCTGGCTCATTGCTTTCAGAATCGTTCCCCTCCCTTCAGCCTGCCTCAAACCTTTTACAGGACCAAATTTGGACAACTGATCTCAATGAACAATTTTAGTGTGCACACTTAGCAATAAAGCTTCCAATTGTTTCTGACAGGAAGACTGATCAAAGTCGTGATGAAGGCTATTAATTCTAGTTATAGTGAATAAAATACTGCATATCAATGAACTTTATATTCTTGTACCTGGAATAGAAGAATATTTCAGTCACTCTGTACATTGATTAAAATGTTTTTAACCAGGAAGCTACTTTTTGGCAGTTATCTCCTCTCAGCACTGCCACCCCAATATTTTTCCCTTCTTCAAAAAAAAAGTTAAATAATTGCAGATATTTGCTGTGGTGGCTTCAAAACCAGCACTTCCCAATGTAATCTGTTAATCCTTGACTGTCAAAGGTTGAATTCTAGGAATGCCGTGAACAGTGACATAAGTTGTGCTTCAGAAACTGGCTAGCCTCTGTGCAATTTCCCAGTTTCTTAAGTTCAAAGGGGAAGAAGTCCCTATTCCAGAGTTCCACCAATTCCAAATCCATTCCAAGGCTGATTTCTGTGGTTCGTGTCCACTCAGCTAGACCTTATGTTAAGGTTTTGAAAAAAGTAAGAGAGATTTCCCCCTCGTTCCCCCCAATAATGTATCCTGCCAGTATTTCTTCCTCATTCAGCATTGTTCACGGCGTTGGAGTTCGGAGCTCAGCCCTGACAACTGTACATTCTCCCCGTGGAATCTGTAGGTTTTTCTTGGGTGCTTCAGTTTCCTCCCACAGTCCAAAGATGTAACAGTTAGTTGGTTAATTAGTCATTGTAAATTGTCCCGTGATTAGATTAGCATCAAGTCAGGGATTGTTGGGGGTTGCTTGGTGGTGAGGGTTCGAGGGCCAATTCCTCACTGTATCTAAAAATAAGTAAATAAGCAAATGTTACTCAGAAAACAATTAGATGTGGCACCCTGCTTTGAGCAATTGGCCAACAATGGCCACACAGTGACACCACTGGCAGAAGGTTGTAATTGCAATACAAGCAATTTTAGATAATACAGGTCAAAGCTCACTAGTCTGTCACACTTGACCTGACCATTGCCAGATCACAGAAATTGCACCAGATGATCTTCCTCTGAGTAGAAGAATGGTTCTTTTTAAATTATATATACTCCCTGGGTTACCTAAAGGTTCTGAGAACTAAGTGTAACCCAGTTTCCATAAGTCAGAAACACTGTCAGTTGAGTCAACATGGGAGGGTTAATCAGTACAGATTTTAAATTTTAGACCTTTACTAGATCATGCTTAGAATTAGTTAATTAGTACAAATCAGTACTACAAATTTAAAATCACAGTGCTAGGTGAGAGAATGTCAACCTAGATTGAGACATTTGATGACGGTCAACTCTAACCATCTGCCACAGCTCAAATGATGGGTCCCAAGCAGTGCTGCTCAGCAAGTGTGCAAGATATCCCAATCCCTACCTACTGGAGTTTACACAATGATCACTTTCAAAGAAAAGTCAAAATATGCAGGGAGCTTGAGGGAAAATGGGGATATATTTAAAATGTCGCCTCTAAATATTTTCATTATTGCTGTTTGAGCCTGTATTCATTATAAAACAACAAACTTGTTTTTTCAGTCTTGATGGTCTCCAGATGTGTTCAGTGTGGCAATGGCATATTATAAAAGTGGTGTCCCATTGTGTATCAGTACCTAAAGACCATCAGTTTGTGTTTGATGAAAATATGTGATGTGAACTGCTCTTGACTGAAGCAAGCTGTTTGTTGACTGTGCATCAGACTGTGACAACTTTCCACAGAAACATCTCTTGTTTGGCCTGCATATACTTTAAAAACTATCTGCCATATAGTAATTAAAAAAAAGCCTAACTGGCATCCTTGCTCATTATTCCTTTGTCTCTATTTGAATGTTTTATTATATTTACTGAGTGAAGAGAAAGCATTTTCTTTTCTAACTGGAGAGTGGCCTAAAATTGTATTTTAAAAACATTAAAATGCCCCAGTTTATATAGATACCCAGAGACAAATGTAAATCTACTAAAGCCCAAAGGTGCTTTAATGTTGGCCACCATTAAAGTATAGCATGTAAATTTGTTGTAGTTATGGTTAGACTGTGAATGTATGAAAACTGATAAGAACTTAATCCTGCAACTACACTCCCTATAGCTTGTAATTTATGTTGATGTTCCCTTTATCAGACTGTAAATCCTGTCTTTTCACCTCAGTAGTTTGTGACTGTAACATGTATATTTCAATCCAAATTTAGTGAGGCAGATTTGCTGGATCTATTAACCCACCTGGGCAGAGTGGAAATTGAAATAGGTGAGTGTGCTCTCAGAAGGGAGGTGGACTTAATTTTCTGTCTAAGATCATTTTTAGGCAGCCCCTCAAATCCAGGCTGATTTATTTCCACTCCAGTGCTATGGATTCTTTGGTGGCCAAGAAGGCCAATGTTGGAACTGCAGACTCTTCCATGGGTAGAGTTGGAAGTGTCGATGTGGCAGGTAGCTGAGCGGTTTATAAGGTGACCTGCCCTTTCCGATGCATGTACAGCTTTCCTCTCTGAAATAAATGGACTCTAGCTTTTCAGTGTTCCTCCACTTTAAGCAATCCTGAATCTGAAATTTCAATGAGTAGGTACATTTAATGTCAGAGAAACGTATACAATATACATCCTGAAATTCTTTTTCTTCGCAAACGTCCACAAAGACAGAGGAGTGCCCCAAAGAATGAATGACCCCAAAGCCCCTCCCACATACAAGCAGCAGCAAGGCAACAACCTCCCCCCCTCCGTTCCCCCACCAGCCAAAAAACATCGGTGCCCTCCGCAGAGCACTCAAGCGGCAGCAAAGCAATGATAAAGACACAGACTTGCAGTGCCCTAAAGACTACTCGTTCAGCCGGTAATTCGACGTACCACAGTCTGTCTGTCTGTCTGTCTCTCTCTCTGTGTCCCCGTCCCCATCCCCGTTTCACAGCAAGAGGGGAGACATAACAAACAACTCACTGATTTATGGTGTTAAAAGTCTGTTGCGTCGCTTTTTCCGAGCTCTGTGCCTTGAACTGTCCTCAAGATGCCCACTGTAAGTAGTCCAATCTATAGAAGTTTATAAAAAGGCAGGCTTTGTTGCTGCCTTTGTAGATGATGGTTTTGTGCCAGATCTGAGGTTCTCATCTTGAAATAGTCTTTTTCCCAATTGTCCAATGTCTGTACTGATGCATTAAAGCTGGCATCAATGTCCACTTTTGCTCAACAAAGACAAGGCAGTGGTCCATGTTTCTTCTGGTCAGAGCACAGCAACGGAAGGTTGATAGAGGACCTTTGATAAAGGTTTTGAATGTAAATCCTGCCCTCCTTCCATATTTCTTGGAAAGAGCTGACATGGCTTGGAGCTCAGCAGGGATAAACATATTGTCTCCATGTTAGGGTAACTTTAGGTTCAAGTTCAAGTTTATGGTTATTCAATCATGCACATATATACCGCCACGTGAAATAACATTCCTCCAGACCAAGATACACAACACAGTGCATGTAACTCTCACAGATAACACATAAATTAATATAACCACAAATAAATTAACAAATAATACGGTGTAAGTTGAAAAAGTAAACAGTATAATGCTACTTGCCCTTCATGTGTAATGAGACCTGGGTGGTGATGGGGAGTTCAGTAGTGTTATGGACTTGGAGAAGAAGCTGCTTCCTATCCTTGTCCTAGTGTTATGGTACCTCCTGCCAGATGGTAGAGGTTCAAAGAGATTGTTGGACAGATGGGAGGGATCTTTGACAATGCTAAGGACATTGTTGTTAAGGTATGAGGTTGCTGTGGGTTAAACAGTGCCCTATTAATTTTGAAGATAAGTGACACTTCCGTGGGAAGTTTTGGAGGTTAGATGAAATGTGGCAAGAAGGATTCAGAAATGTTGGCACAGTGATGTGACACTGGTGTGGATCCAGTGTAAGATGGAGGCAAATTTTCTTGTGGCAGTTGAATTTGAAAGAGGTGCACTGAATGATTTAGTCAAAGGCTGAAGCAAGGTTGATGGCAAGTGCTGCTTCCTGCTTTCTTCTTGAAATTATTGCTTGGTGAATTGATCCACTAGGTCACCCTGTGATTTGGAAATAGCCTGTTGGGAGGCATTGGTTGAGTGGGACCCAGACAATGACTCTCCTTGGTGGGCAACAGGAAGAGCCCTGTATAGTTACCACAGGCAGGTTTGTCTCTTTCTTGAAGATAGTGGATTTGTGACTGAACTCTTCACTGCCGAGGTTTAGCACTTCAGCAGGGATTCCATCCGTTCCTGACATCTTGTTATTTTTGGCTGTGTAGTCAGGAGTGGTGGGTAGAGTACTTTGGGAAAGTAGAAAAGAGTTGCAGTTGAGGAGGTTTTTTGGAGTGTTCCTTCCAGCATGTGTTGATTACATCTCAATCCATGATGAGTTCATCCCAGTTCCAGGCTCTCAGTGAGTGCTGGTGCTGTTGATAGCTTTTACAGCACTGAAGCATCTGATAGCCACTAATGAGGTGCAGAATCTTGGCAAATTTGTGATTTAAATTATGGGAGGCCCCTGTATGGCTATACACACTTCTCTGCTGCATTCTCCTCATGCCCAAATGACCCAGAATGGTCCAAAGCACAGTAATTTCTGCCCAGTTAATATTTCAACTTATTTTGCATCAGTGACATTGTGATTTGCTCATCTCTGATATTGGAAACAAGTATCATTGGGTGATGTTTCAAATGTTCAGTTAATTTCCTCTATTCACTTTTAGATTACTTTTGCGAAACAACCCTTTTGGGGCTATTACTGTGCAGAATGCTTGCTTTCATTTTAAAACTAGTTTCTTCTTGATGACTGTGGCATATTAATTATTTTTATTGTCTGTCAAGGGTCTACTATATTATCATTTCAGTTTCCTGTCTCCCATCACTGCCAAGTGAGCTGGAATATGTATCCCAGGCACATTTATTGCACCCAAAAGGATTATTTATACTTTAGTGATATTAACAGGGATTAGATTTAATAATGTAGTATAATACAATTTCATCCCCTAGAGTTTGGAGTCTGTTGAAGTCCATACTTGCTCACTGCAAACTTGCCCCAGAATTGATTACATTTTAAGCTGTGCATCCTGAAATGGTCAGACATTGGTGTAGTTTCAGTGTGTGAGATCCCAGTCCATGGGAATGCCACTCCAGTTGCCCTATCAGATGATCAACTTAATAACATGCTTACCATGGGACTGTTTGATACTGACAACTGTAAATTTATCAGGCAGACTCAAAAGAGCCAATAAAAGTAATGTTTGGCCATATCCTAACTGATATAGTGCAGATAAGAAAGGATGCAGGCTGATAATGTGTTGCACCACATTGGATAGCTCAACATTAACTTCACTCTATTTCCATCATGTGATTGTTGACTCTGCTGTTTACACACTTTTTGAGTATTGAACAACTTCCAGAATGTCTTACTAAGCAAAGTTTGTATTGCATGCTCTTCGAATGCAGAATGTGTGAAAAGTCATAGACACTGGCTTGCAGAAACCTTCCCTTAATTTAACAGGAAAGGTATGCTCCAATTCTGAAGAGGAAAGCTTTGGGGGTGTGGGAAGGGGGACATAATTAGGGATTACTGCTGCTAGTTATACATGCAGAGGATGAACATATCCATCTGATACTTTAGCTAAAACTATTATCTAGATTGTAATAGCACAATGCACAATTAGCATTATTTTGAATGGGTTTAATTACTTTCTATTTCCTTCATCATTTCAGGCATTGATGATTCTATTCTTACATTTATGGATAATTAACATTGGAAAGTTCAAGAAAGTGTATAAATGGGACAAGTGAAAATGTTTTCAGACCAATCAATATCTGCCCTTGCTGATGGCTGATATGATTTTCTTCCAGAACCACAAACTATCCTCTTTGCCGGTCCCCATTTCTTTGACAGTGTCAATATTATTAAAATAATCACAGATTGCCATGTAATTTCCCTGAGCCCTGAGTATTGGAAGATGATGAGTTTCTCACAGGATCATGAAAAAGGTGATGCAGGAGGCCATTAGTTCCATTATATGCAGCATGAGGAAGTGAGCACTTGGTTCAGAGTTCTGCAGCTACCACTTTGGGTGGATATACAAATGCTTTAATACCATGAGGGCTTCTGCCTCGACCACATATTCAGCCCCTGAACCCCAACCTCTACTGTGCTCTGCATGCAAAAACATCTTCATCTGAACCCATCATTGTTTTAAATCCACACCTAGTTTTTGACCTATCAACTGAGGGAACCCAGGCTTTCCCATTTATTCTTTCTATGCCCCCCTTAGTTCTATGCACTTTAGTTGAGCCAACCTTATCCAATCTTTCCATATGCTCCTGATGTTCAAGTCCTGGTAAATATTTACAAAACTCTGCCCCATCACATTGTTTATACAGATGCTCTGTTCAAGCTGCAGTCTAATTGGTCATGTGTACAACTCAAGAAACATCATTCTGCCATTTGTTCAATGCTCCATTATTAAATGCCTTGGCATGAACTAGATGGGCTGAAAAGCCTATTTCTGTGCTGTACTTTTCTATGGCTGACTCTAAAGGAAAGTATTCCATTTGCATTTTTCAACCATCCTATTGATATGTCCTGCTACTTTTGTGGACATTCACTCCAAGGTCCCTTTTTATCTTTTAGACCGTTCAATATCCTACCATTTATTTTACAGTTTCTTGCCTTGTTGAAAACAAACCCTCACAATCAGGTGGGCTTGGGTAGTTTAAGCAAAGTTGAGTTAAGAGTGGTAGGGCTGGGGGATGGAAGTAGATTAATTCATAACCTTGAAACTTGGCAATAAGATTGGTAATCAGGATAGGGCTGGAAGAACATGAAGTACGTAAAGTTTATGAAGTGGACTTGGTAATGGAGAAAAGGATGAGACAGATAGTTAAAAAAGGGAATGGGAGGGTAGAAGGCTAACTGAGGTGTTGGTCTTGCTTCAATGCAGCCAGAAGGTGAATGGGGCACCAGAGACTGCAGATGCTGGAATCCGCAGCAAAATAGCACACTGCTGGAGGTGAGTGGGACTTGGAGTGGAGTGGAGGACAGGCAACATGCTTGATCTTTGTAAAACTGAGCTTGTAGAAAGATGGCTAAAGTGAGACGGTCAGCAACTCTAAGTTCCTGGGTGTTATCATTTCAAGGGACCTGTCCTGGGCCCAGCACACAAGTGCAATTACGAAGAAAGCGCAGCAGTATTTCTATTTCCTTAGGAGTTTGTGGAGATTTGGTATGACATCTAAAACTTCGACAAACTAATACAGATCTGTAGTGGACAGTGTAATGAGTGGCTGCATCACAGCCTAATATGGAAATACCAATGCCATAAAATGGAAAATCCTACAAAAAGTAGTGAATACAGCCCAGTCCATCACAGGTAAAGCCCTCCCCGCCATTGAGCACATCTATGTGAAACACTGTCGCAGGAAAACAGCTTCCACCATTCGGGACACCCACCACTCAGGCCACGCTCTCTTCTCACTGCTGCCATCAGGAAGAAGGTACAGGAGCCTCAGGACCCACTCCACCGGGTTCAGGAACATTACTACCCCTCAACTATCTGGCTCTTGAATCAGAGGGGATAACTTCACTAAACTTCACTTGTCCCATCACTGAGCTGCTCTCACAACCTATGGACTCACTTTCAAGGTCTCTTCACCTTACGTTCTCAATATTTATTGCTTATTTATTTATATTATTAAGAGTTCTTTCTTTTTGTATTCGCACAGTTAATTGTCATTTGCATATTGTCTGAACGCCCTAGTTGGTGCGGTCTTTCGTTGAATCTGTTATGGTTATTATTCTATGGATTTATTGAGTATGCCCACAAGAAAGTGAATCTCAAGGTTGTATATGGTGACATAAATGTACTTTGATAATAAATTGACTTTAAATTTTGAAGTAAGTTTGTATGTGTTAAAGAACAGAGTTGGGATGTGGGAGAAGTTCAGTTATTCTCATCAGTAGCTTGATGAAATAAATCTAAAGCTCATTTCTGGTTCCCTGCTCCCTGCTAACTAACTCATCGTTCCTCTGGATATGGTTTTATTAGCTTGGAGCAGTGGCTGGAAATGTCTAGTTTCTGATTGGGAACAGCACAGAGATCAAATAGAAACACTCTGCATGTTAATACATTAATTTTTACGTAGATTTCTGAGTTGATGTGTTCCTGTGTGGATGAATGAGGACACCCAGAGTAGAGCTTGTGGCCTTGTCTTCATCATTTGCCAGTTTACTGGCAATATAGGGTGCCTGCCATATGAGGGTGCAGAGTTCTGATTAATGAAACATCAAGCTGACAAACAGCCTTCATATTTAAATCAAAAGAAGAACAAATCTCAAATGTAGCAGCATCCAAGAGGCATTTAGATAGACTATGAACAGGAAGAGAATAGAAAAATGTAAAAAGATTAAAAAAGGCAGTATCCATCATTGTGGACCCCATCAACCCAGGACATGCCCATTTGTCATTGCTACCATCAGGGAGGAGATAGAGGAACCTAAAGACAAACACAGTTTTTATTATTATGTATTACAATGTACTGCTGCCACATAAGTACAAATTTCATGACATATACCAGTGATAATTGAACCTGATTCTGATCAAACCATGTGCCAGCAGATGGGATTAGTTTAAATTGGCATCATGGTCAGGACAGACAAGGTGGGCCAAAGGGCCATTTTCTGTGAGGCGACACTTCATCTGTGAGTCGGCTGGGGTGATATACTGCGTCCGGTGCTCCCGATGTGGCTTTTTATATATTGGCGAGACCCGACGCAGACTGGGAGACCGTTTTGCTGAACACCTACGCTCTGTCCGCAGAGAAAGCAGGATCTCCCAGTGGCCACACATTTTAATTCCACATCCCATTCCCATTCTGATATGTCTATCCACGGCCTCCTCTACTGTGAAGATGAAGCCACACTCAGGTTGGAGGAACAACACCTCATATTCTGTCTGGGTAGCCTCCAACCTGATGGCATGAACATTGACTTCTCTAACTTCCGCTAATGCCCCACCTCCCCCTCATACTCCATCCATTATTTATTTTTATACACACATTCTTTCTCTCTCTCTCCTTTTTCTCCCTCTGTCCCTCTCACTATACCCCTTGCCCATCCTCTGGGCTTCCCCCCTTCTCCTTTTCCTTCTCCCTGGGCCTCCTGTCCCATGATCCTCTCATATCCCTTTTGCCGGTCACCTGTCCAGCTCTTGGCTCCATCCCTCCCCCTCCTGTCTTCTCCTATCATTTTGCATCTCCCCCTCCCCCTCCAACTTTCAAATCTCTTACTAGCTCTTCTTTCAGTTAGTCCTGATGAAGGGTCTCGGCCTGAAACGTCGACTGTACCTCTTCCTAGAGATGCTGCTTGGCCTGCTGCGTTCACCAGCAACTTTGATGTGTGTTGCTTGAATTTCCAGCATCTGCAGAATTCCTCGTGTTTGCATTTTCTGTGTTTGACTGTTCTACGTTCTAAAACACAAAATGTAGAGGCACCGCTTTGGCCACTGTTCAACATGAACCTGTGAGGTAGCCTGCAATTCTGGGAATTGCTCTGATTGTAACCTTTAATTGCTTTTCAAGTTATCTTGATTTGGTTTTCATTGCACGTTGTAATCAATTTTAAGAGTTTGTTTTAAATACTTGGCTTGTGAAAATTGCAACTGGGCACACTGAACTAAATAACATAGCTATATCTCCTGATAAACTCATTGACATTCTTGAACTTGCTGCCACGTGAACAATTCAAGGGTTGTCAGGCATGAGTACTGAAGTAACCGGTGATGTGAAAACACTGGAAGGGTGTTTGGGAAGTGAGTTAGTTCTAAACTGCCTCGAACACGCAGAAAGCTCCGGCCACCTCTGATGTTGCCCAGTGTGAACATTGGCAGTAGCCTGTCTTGGTCCTACCAAGTAGATGTCCTGGCTAAGAAAGCTCACCAACGCTTCTAATTCCTCAGGAGGCTAAAGAAATTCAGAATGTCTCCATTGACTCATTAAGTTTAATTGATGCACCACAAAAAGCTTAATGGCTTGGTATGGTAACTGCTCTGCATGTAACAACAAGAAACTTCAGAGAGTTGTGTACACAGCTCAGCATAGAGGAACCTGCTTCCCCTCTATAAACACTGTCTATACTTTTTGCTGCTTTAGTAATCATAATCAAAGGCCCCCCCAACCCCGAATATTCTCTCTTCTCCCCTCCTGCCTTCAGGCAGAAGATACAAAAGCCTGAAAGCACATACCACCAGGCTGAAGGACAGATTCTATCCCACTGTTATCAGACTCTTGAATGAACCTCTTGTATGATGAAATAGACTTTTGGCTCACAATTTACCTCGTTATGATCTTGCACTTTATCATTTAACTGCACTGCACTCTGTTGGCAGTTTTTACACTTTATTCTGCATTATTATTGTTTTACCTGATTCCAGCTCAATGCACTGTGTAATGATTTGATCGGTTTGAACAGTTTGCAAGACAAACTTTTCACTGTGACAATAATAAATCAATACCAACATCAAAACCAATAGTCAGGTAGTACTGGGGTTTTGGGGGGGGGGGTTGCTGGGGTAGTGTGGCTTGAAGGGTTGGAAGGGTCTACCCCACACTGTATTGGTAAATAAAATTAAAATAAAATCTCACCAAATTCCCTAGGAGATAGCAAAAGCATCTGGTTGCTCAAGCGGCTTAAAAAAACATCAACAAACTCAAAATTCCAGGCTGCAGTCGATCACAGTTCAGGAGAAGAAGCATATTTAAAAGAAGGCGGCGTAGTTTCATGAGCTGTCTGTAAGATGTCATCGTTGGTCACATTGGTCGCTGGTGCCATCTAGAAAATTCAATCTATAACTAGACAATTCAGAATTGTCCTTGATGTTTCCTCATGGCAGAGCACAGAGTCCTTAGCTCGAGAATTACTAGCAGGGAGAGAGTCCAGCACTGAGCACCTCCTGGGGTCTTCATACCACCAACCTGGAATGTTAGGATCTTTGGGGTCCAGTATCTGCACCTTATCCTGGTGAAGAGCTGGGCTCTGGAGATCTCTACCATTGTTCATTTCCTGAAAAATTATTTTGCCATTGAGGCTCTGAACAGTACTTGATTGGTGTCAGATGTGGTTCCCTTGGTGGCAACTTACATTGGAGCTAGAAAATTATGGGTTCAGGTCCCACTTCACACAGAAAATGCAGAGCAAGTGCAATAGTGTTGGAGATGGGAGATGTTAAACTGGGGCTCCATCTATCACCTCTCTGACCCCCACCAAAAAGTGGGGATAAAGGAAGTTTCTCGAGTATTTCAGGCCAATAAATATTCTTCAACATCATCACCAGGTGTTCGAATGGGCACTTGGCGCGAGCAGTTTGGGAGTTTTGCTTCTTACATTTTAAGTAGCTACGTTCTCAAGGGGAGCTTGTGAAAATGCCATGCAGAGATCACTCTAGGTTGCGACTAATCTGCGTCGATGGAGCTGTGAATGAATTAGCTCAAACTGTTCTGCTATTAATTTGGCATCACTGCTGCCTAGTCAGTATAAATATTGTACTCATCTCATTCTGTAGCCTCAGCTTGGAAAACTTTGTCATTCTGCAACCAAACTGATACCTGTGGACCTACACATTTTGTAGAATAATATCAGGTAACTTGCAATTACCAGTTAACAATTAAAAAGAGGATTGCAGACTTATCGAGGTCAGCCAGATGACTGCTTATTTATTAAACTTGTGACAAAGCAGTGTTTATTATATTTTAACTCTTTTATTCAAAAGATTTGTGTGACAGCAGGTAACTGCAGACCAGCTATCTTAATATCTGTCAAAGAGAAAACGTCAGGTGCTGTTTCTGAATATTTTATTGCAGGACGCTTGCTTCCTTAAGGTTGTTATAGCCGGGGGTGGGAATGGGGACAAACTCCCACTACCTATTAAATGCTCCCAATGGCATGCATCTCAAATAGCCTCTGACAACCAAGTCCAGCTCCTGGCCTTCACGCGTGGCTTGCCTACTAAGCCCAGTGGAAATGTTTTTACTGACAGGAGAAGGGGCAAACGCAGGTTGCTGGTGTATTAAAACCAGTTGATTTGGGCAGATGGGACTCGTCAGCCGTGATTTGCAGCTCATCTAGGAGACTGAAAACTCAGGTCTCAAACCTCAATACATTGTGGCTATACCCACTTATGGGGAAGGCTTTGGGAGTAAACCCCAAGGGAAAATTCTGGAGCTGGAGTCTCTAAGACAGTCCTGTGTTGACTGGCAACTCCTGCAATGCTGCTGGTACCAAACTGTATTGGTCTCTGCCGTTCCTTTGGGTTCATTAGCTGCTTGGAGAGGGGGAAGCTGTTATATGGACAGCGGCTTGCTCTCCGTATCATACTGCCCAGGTTTGCGTATCTAGACAGCTCAGACGCAGCATCCGTGGTTGACCCTGACTGACAGAGGCTTCAGAGGCTGCTTAGGGAAAAAAAAGCTAATTGGACAAAATCGACATGGGAAATGATGTTTGAGCAATTTACTGGATTTTTTGAAAAAGTAGTGTGCTGTGGGTGAAGGGGGATGGATGGTTTTAATAGGCTTTAAGAAGGTGTTTGATTACGTGTAACATAACAGAAAATACTATATGCTGATGGAGTAAGAGTTAACGGCATGGCTGGCTTACAGGAAGCGAAGAGCAGGCAACAATTAATGATGCCCATTGGCACCAGTGGTGTTGCGTCCACAACTTCTACAATTTTAAAAATGGATGAAGAAACAGAAGGTGTAGTTGTTAAACGCATAGCAAATGAAACAAAGAGAAGTAGGAAGGTTATGAAGCAGCTCGAAAGAGAGATAGGGCAGATGAGTGGACAAATCTTGAAAATGGAGTATAATGCAGGAAAATGTAAATTTTCCCTCCTCCCACCTTCTTGCTCGGACTCCTCATCTTTTTTTCTCCAGTCCCTGATGAAGGACTTAATAGTACATATGATTTTTTTGTGTTCTATCGCTGAGCAGCAGTGAACCATCTGATTGGCCTGTCAGAGTTCTCTTTGGGAACTAGTTGACTTGATCAGCATTTCTGATCTGGCTATTGTTCACGATGGCACTTAATAAAAAAAAGGGTCTCAGCCCAAAACATTGACTGTTTACTCTTTTCCATAGATGCTGCCTGGCCTGCTGAGTTCCTCCAGCATTTTGTGTGTGTTACTTGGATTTCCAGCATCTGCAGGTTTTCTCTTGCTTGAAAATGTAAACTTGTCCATCCTGGCATGAAAAACATAAAAAAAGCATATTACGTAACTGGTGAGAGGTTGCAGAGTGCCCAGCTGAAGGGAGATCTGGGTGCTCAGGTGTATGACTTGCAAAGGGGTGGATGCAGGTACAGTAAGTATTTAGTAAAGTTAACGCAATGCCTTTGTTGTGAGCAAAAGTGAATAAAACTGTAGGGAGGTTATATAGGGCATGGGCTATTTACAGAAGGAAGTTACAGAAACAGTTCAAGGAGATTTACCAGACTCATATAAGGATGGGTAGGCTTTCTTCTGAAGAAAGGCTAGGCAGGCTGGCTTGTTTCTGCTGGAGTTTGGAACAGTGAGAGGGACTATGATAAGGCCCTAAGAGACTTGAAAGGGCGAATGTTGCAAGAATTTTTTTGGAAGAATCTCTAACTAGGGATCATTGATTAAAAATAATGATTTGCCCAGTTTGGATAGTGATGAAGTGAAGTTCCCTCCCCTGATAGACCCAATAGAAGTTTATAAGATTATGGGAGGCAAAGATAGAGTGGATAGCTGGTACCTTTTTACTTGGGCTGAAATCAGAGGGTGAGAGGAGGTAAGTACAAAGGAGATATGTGGGCAAGTTGCTTTACACAAAGAGTGATGGGTGCCTGAAATGTGCTGCCAGGGGCTGTAGTGGAGGCAAACGCAATCGAGGTGTTTAAAAGGTCCTTAAATAGGCACATGAATTTGCAGAGTGGACTGGTTGCATCATGGCCCGATAAGGAAACACCAATGCCCAAGAATGGAGAGGGATTAATTTAGTTAGGTGTTTAATTACTAGTTTTAAATGAGCCTGGTTCAACTTTATCGGCTAAAAGACCTGTGCCTTTGCTGTACTGCTCTGTTTTACGTCCATGAAAGGGTGGTGGATGCAGACTCGCAATAATCTTACTGAAAAAGTAAATTGTTTTTTTTCTGATAATTAGAACGTTACAGCAAAGTTAAGGTGAAGTTACAATCTGACCATTCATGATCTTATTAAATAGCAGCAGATGCTCAAGGGACTGTGACTGACTTGTCCTCCTAACATATCACCTAAAACACAGGCCAAAGGGCTGAATGGCCTTTTCTCATCACTCTTCTATTTGTAAATGTTGTATGATTGCTTTAGTAATGTTACTTTTAACATCTATTTGTTGTAATTTTTCAATTGCTTCATTAGTTTTGAATTCTTTAATAATGGTTCATAAATTCTCTCACCTTACTTAACAAAAAGATAACATGTGAGTTGCTCATTAAGTTATTTGGCAGACGCAGAATTCCAGAACTGAGACTCACCTAATTTCCTTACTTAAGGATATAGGTTTTGTAATTGAATCACTCATGCTTATCAATGAGCTGAAAATAAAATTGTTGGTATTGACAAAGCTCAAATTTGGCCTTTCCAGTTCTTTGTACTGGGGAGAACCAAGTATTCAGAATGTTGAAATTGAGGACCACTAAACTGCAATTTACTTAATTCCTTTAGGATGTCAGTGGATGAGGAATGTATTAAATAAATCCAAGAATATTTTGTCTACATTATCGATATTTTTTACTTAATGCATTAGACCTTCAAAAGGTGATCTCTCAGAAAGGAGACACCCATCATTAAGGACTCCAATCACCCAGGCCATGCCGTCTTCTCATTGCTACAATAACGGAGGAGGTACAGGAGCCTGAAGACACACACTCAATGTCTCAGGAACAACTTCTTCCCCTCTGCCATCAGGTTTCTGAATGGACAATGAACCCATGAACACTATCTCAGCATTTCCCCCTCTCTTTTTGCATGATAATTTATTTTTATTATTATGAATTGCGATGTACTGCTGCTGCAAAACAACAAATTTCATGACATACTGTATGCCAGTGATATTATACCCGATTCTGAGCCTTTAAATTAATGAATACATTTTTCTTCTGCTTTTTTGCGTTAATTCCCAGGTTTCTTTTCCCATGAGCCGCAGGGAGTGGTCATACCAGCCATGCCAGCCATGCTGGTCAACTGGGCCTTTACAACAAGTGAGAGAATTCCTTGACCTGTAAACAACATTGCTGTGGCACAAATCCAAACTTGCTGACTGTCGGGTGTTCCCTCAAAGCCCGCGATGACTTGTTTACATTCTGGTTCTGTACTTTCTGAGATCACTGAGGAAGACAATGTTTAAGCGGAAGGAGTTTGTTCGTGTTGGGGTGTGTGTATAGTTGGTGGGGTGTTGGCAAACCCAAGCCATTTTCTTTGGGTTTGCACTTGCACTCAACAAAGAGAACCAAGCTTCTCAGTATCTGTGACTGCTCTTTCTTCATCTTGATTGGTCACATTGGGATTCCCATGGGTTTGAGAAGGCTTTTCTGGAAGATATTAATAGCATCCTTGGGCCATTCACTCCATCCACCTGATAATCGGATTTTGGAATACAGTGCTAGTATATAGTTAAAAAAATGTACCCTGCCCATTAGAGCTGGCTGAGATTTACAAGGAGGGAGATTTACAAGGATGTTGCCTGGATTGGGGAGCATGCCTTATGAGAATAGGTTGAATGAACTTGGCCTTTTCTCCTTGGAGTGATGGAGGATGAGAGGTGACCTGATAGAGGTGTACAAGATGACGAGAGGCATTGATCGTGTGGATAGTCAGAGGCTTTTTCCCAGGGCTGAAATGGGTAACACTAGAGTGCACAGTTTTAAGGTGCTTGGAAGTAAGTACAGAGTGGATGTCAAGGGTAAGTTTTTTATGCAGAGAGTGGTGAGTGCGTGGAATGGGCTGCTGGTGATGGTGGTGGAGGCGGATACGATAGGGTCTTTGAAGAGACTCCTGGATAGGTACATGGAGTTTAGAAAAATAGAGGGCTATGGGTAACCCTGGGTAATTTCTAAAGTAAGTACATGTTCGGCACAGCATTGTGGGCTGAAGGGCCTGTATTGTGTTGCAGGTTTTCTATGTTTCTATGTTTCTATGAGTGTAATTTGGGTTACAATGGTGGGGTTGTCAGCCCTGGGAGAGGGCATTGTCATCAGCTCTCTTACTGTGCCAATAGATTTGAAGGAATTTGCAGAGACTGTGTAGGTGGTCCTAGGTGCCTGCTGTAGGTTGTCCAGAAGGTGACGCGGAAGCTGTGGGATGTGTCAGAAACATAGAGAGGGACAGGGGTCATGGCTGCCTTGAGGATCAGGAGCTTTGTATTAGGCTTGAAGTTTTGATTTTTCAACATTCTTTTCTAAACCAGATGAGGGTAACCAGTGGCCACATACCCCGGTGAGATCGGCACATGCCTTTCCTAGCATGCGAAGTCAGCTCTGGCGGACTGTGTGGGTGAGAACTACAGTAAGATCCAACGGCCAGAAAAGTGATACTGCAACATTCTGTGGAGATCAAAAGGCACGGAAGACATCATGATCATCCTCTGCAATCAAGGAAGACCCTAGTTTGTGATGCTTGTTCATACCACTGGACCTGGATGTCTGAGGTCAAGAGAGTGGTACTGCCCCAGTGCGATGGCTTCTCCACTTTAAAAACTCTTCCGCACAGGTTTCCTGTCATCGTCAGACATGACGGACAACCACCACCACCCTCTGGTGAATTTAGAGCAGAAGTTATCTCATCTTTAATGGGCAGGGGCTGTGTGACTGGGGAAAGCACTGCACCTTTTCCAAGGTCTTGTTGTGAACCCCTATTGTTTGGTGGGCAGTGTTGCTTAGTGGGGGACAGGATCAGTAGAGGACCTTTGTTTGGTCAACACGTGCAAATTGCTGGAGAAACTCCGCAGGCCAGGCAACATCGATGGAAAAAGGTACAGTTGACATTTTGGGCCGAAACTCTGTGGCAGGACTTGCTCGGATTTTAAGCACTTGCAGGTTTTCGCTTGTTTGTGATTTGACCTTTGTTTAGTGGTTATTTATTGCAAACATAACAGCACTTGTGAGTCAATGTCATTTCATGAAGGAACCTGGATAACCTCATCAGGTCTAACTATTTATTACCAAACCAACCCAGCAAGCTCGCTCGAGCTTAGAATCAAACTTAAGCACCTAGGGATGGACAATAAATAGACTTTCTAGTGACACCTACCTGAAAATGAACATTTAAAAAATATCATCTAAGGTAGACAAACCTGAAACACCACAGGTAGAAAGAAGACCTTCACTGGGTCGCCAATTTTGGAATGATTCTATGGTTGTTATTCTTGTTATGTAAAAGAGTACCGGTTCATACCACCATCACGTGTGTATGCTGTGCAGAATCCAATTGTGAACTCAGCAATGAAACTCAGAGTGATGTAACTCAGTAAGGACTTGGAATTTTTACAATAGTATCTTTGCAAGAAGCTTGCTGACCAGACTAAGTAGAGAGAGTTCTTAGCAACTTCCTTGCCCATCATCCAGGGACCCAAACAATTCTTCCAGGTGAAGCAGTGACTCATTTGTACTTTGTCCAATCTCACCTACTGCAGTGTGATCTCCTGTATATTGGGGAAACCAAACCCAAATTCCAGTCCACAGGGATGATCCCGAGCAATCTGCTCCATCCCATTTTAATTCTCAATCTCGTTCCCCTTCTAACCTGTCTGTCTGTAGACTTGTCCAGCCATAGTGAGGCCCAATGTAAAGTTGGAAAACAGGATCTTATCTAGACATGAACATTGAATTTCTCTATTTCACATAAACTGCTCTTGCATCATTTCATTTACCAAAGGGTTTTTTTTCTTTCCCACCCTATTTCTTTGTAATGTCTTTCTAGTGGTCAATACTCATTCTTCTTATCACCTAACCAGTCTTAACCTATCTCCTTATAAAGTTTCTTGTTTTACATGTTGATCCACCCCTCTAGCTCTAATTGGAATACTAAACCTTCCACTCTTCCCCCATGACCCAAGGAAGGGTTCCAACCCATAGCACTGACTGGTTTCTCTTTCCACAAATGCTGCTTGACTGGCTGTGTTCTTCCAGTATTTCTGTTTTGTTTTTGATTCCACCGTTTACAGTTTTAATCGCTTCCTATCTCCGGGCTTGGCTAGTGGGTGAAGTAGTTCAGTAAGGTTTCTCCTTTTGTGCATGTGGGAAGGGCAAACTGGAACTTTAGACTTTTGGCTGAGCTTTAGCAGGTCTGTTAATCTTATTGGAGAATTTAATGCATGAATAGCCAAAAAGGCTTTACTAATTGAAGTACAGTACGTTCAGGTACATTGACACAGACTAAATGAGAACTGAAATCAAATAGGGCCTTCGTGTTCTGGAGGTTATTAGCAAATTGGTTCATTATTGTCACGTGTACTGAGGTACAGTGAAAAACTTGCCTTACATGCAGATCAGATCATTACAATGGTACATTCTGGTAATACAAGGTAAAGTAATACAGAGTACGGATTAAAGTGTTTCAGTACAGAGAAAGTGCAGTGCAGGAAGACACAAAGGTGCAAGGTTACAGTGAGGTAGATTGTGAGGTCAGGAGTCCATTTTTTGGTATTAAGATACCATCGAATCATTTTATAACAGTGGGTTAGAAGCTGTCCTTGAGTCTGGTGTTCAAAGTTTAAAGTAAATTTTATTACCAAAGTATGGATGTATGTCACCATACACAACTCTGAGATTCATATTCTTGTGGGCATACTCAACAAATCTATAGAATAATAACCATAACAGAATCAATGAACAACTGTCAAATTAGGGTGTTCAAACAGAATGCAGGAGACAACAAACTGTGCAAGTGCAAAAATAAAGAAATAATAATAATAATAATAATAAATAAGCAATAAATATTAAGAACGTGAGGTAAAGAGACCTTGAAAATGAGTCCATAGGTTGTGGGAACGTTTTAATGATGGGGTGCGTGAAGTTATCCCCTTTGGTTCAAGAGCCTGATGGTTTAGGTTAGCAACTGTTCCTGAACCTGGTGGCGCAAGTCCTGAGGCTGCTGTACCTTTATGCTACATGGTTTCAGGCTTTTGTATCTTCTGTCTGATGGGAAGGAGAAGAAAGAATGCCTGGGGTGGGTAGGGTCTTTGCTTGTGCTGGCTGCTTTACCAAGGTAATGAGAAGTGTAAACCGATATCCCTGTATTGAGTTTTAACACCAGTTTGAATCACAATACAGCATCTAGTCTCTTAAATCAGTAAATTTGCTTGAAGCAAACAAGCTTGAAATCCTTGTTAATCTGTGTGAAATGCTGAAACCTACAAAAGAAAATAAAACAAGTTTGCCTTCAAGTGACTAAATAGCACAGCAACTGGAAAGTGATGTGAGCAAAGGAGAAGTCCAAGGTGTCCACAAAAAAATGACCAACTCAATCATGAATGGCTGGATTGCAAAATGTGCCAGTCCTTTACTCAATGTAGTCTCTACATTCCTTATACACTCCTATCATGTTTGATCTCCACACCATGATTCTGAAAGAAGTATTTTCAATTGTGTTTTCAAATGATTTGCACCTCCAAAGTTTCTGCTTTCTGATTAGTCTTCCTTTCACTGTTTGGCATTGACGGCAACTAATAGCAGTTAGAAGGTACCTCCACAACATAGTCAGTACTTCCCACTTCTACCATACTCTAACCCATTTTCTTCAACCTTGTTACATCTTTGACTAATTATCTTTATCCATAGAAGCATGTGCAGACCACTCTTGATTATGGACTCTGCAGAACACCTCCATTTTCTCAGGAAAGCTTTTATCTCACTCTGGTAAAAATGTATCATCTAAATTTCTAAAGTCATTAGCTTTCTCTTACATCCCACATAACAACTCTAACCCTTGGTTGAACACTCTGTGTCAAACTTCTCCGTGTTTCCCATGGCATTCATTCACCCCGTCACTGTTAATAAGCTGAACCTTGTTCTTATTCAGATAGTTACCTTGTGATATTCTAAGCGCCACATCAGTTACTTCTCGAGGGGAAAATTTCCTTCCAAGTTCAAATCTTATTTGTGCTCTTAGCTTCTGTCATTTGGGCCAAAATTCAAACACAATCAGTAAAAGTGACGCTATATTGAAATAATTGACATCATCCTCAGATTTCCAAATAAAATAATGTCCTTGTTGTTATCTGTTGTACTATCTATTTTACTAATTTAGTTTGTGTCTACCTTTACTCCCTGCTTCACTATTTGATTTATTTAGAGGTATAGCTCGGAAATGGCTCTTTCTAGTCACACTGGCCAGCAACCTACCTAATTAACCCTAGCCTAATCATGGGACAATTTACAATGACCAATTAACCTACCAACCAGTATGATTCTGGACTGTGGGAGGAAATCCATGCGGGTTTCTTATGAAGTGGCCGCTGAGTGTATGTTCATGGTCTTCTGCTGATGTAGTCCATCCACCACAAGGTTTGATGTGCTGGATGGACTACCACCTATGCTCTTCTGCACACCATTGTTGTTTTCGCCCACAGAACTGCTGCTAACTGGATGTTTTTTTTCTCACACCATTCTCTGTAAACTCTAGAGACTGTTGTGTGTGGAAGTCCCAGGAGATCAGCAGTTTCTGAGATACACAAACCACCCCATCGGGCACCAACAATTATTCCATGGTCAACGTCAGTCAGATCACAGTTCCTCCCTATTCTGATGTTTGTTTTGAACAACAACTGAACTACTTGCCCATGCTTGCATGTTTTTATGTATTGGGTTGCTGCCACATGATTGGCTGATTAGATATTTGCATTAATGAGCAGGTCTACAGGTGTACCTAATAAAGTGGCCACTGAGTGTAGGCTTAAGATGGGATTTAATGGGAAGCTGCCTTCTCAGAGAATGACAATGTACTACCCTGAGAGAGTGGTTGAAGCTGGTTCACTGACAGCATTCAAGAAGTGCCTAGAAGAACACGTGAATTGGTTTATAGAGGCCTATGGACCAGTGCTGGGAGATGGGGTTAATATGAAACAGCACCCAGTGGCTTGTATGTGAAGATAGACCAATTGCACTGTTTCTATGCTGTACAATTCTATGATTCAATGCTGTTCCTCGGCTCACTTTACTTTACTGAAGATGTACACTACTCTTCACTTTGGGCAAGGGCCCTTCCAAGTTTTTTTTCCAGTAACAAATATTTGCAGAACCAATCCCTCAGTAATCACTTAAGTTCTTCCCAATGATTGTTTGCCATTTTTTTTTCAAACTTTGTGATGTGCTAGCCTGTTGGAAATCATGGCACACTTGTCTCTAATTTTTGTGCATTGGACTTGAACACGTCAGCTGTGCTTCAATGAAAAGTTCTGTACAGTGTACACAATGGTTGCTGAGCTTCTAAAGCATTTCATGGTTGCGAAATATTCTATGATACAGAAGGAGGCCATTCAACCCGTTGGGTCTGTACTAGCTTCTAGTCCCATTGGTTCCATTCTCCACTCCCTGTATTCTTCCATTACTACATTCATTCCCTCTCACATGACTGTCAACTCCCCTTTGATTATTCCATCACTCATGTACCTGCACGCCTTTGAGATGTGGAAGGAAATGGGAGCACTTGGAGGAAATGTCAATAATCAGAAAGATGACCCCACACTGACACCCCCTAGGTCAGCTTTGTAACTCAGGTCCCTGAAATTGTGAGGCAGCAGCACTAACTGCTACACTATCATGCCATGTTGTACGAGGGCATTCTGAAAACTGGGTGGTGTGGTGGAGATACGTCTCTACTAAAGGAGGTGTAAGGTGCTCCTTTCCTCTGCCAGCCTGCAGGTCACCCTGGGGCAAGGTGTAGCACCTGCTTAGCCCCTCTGATCAGGGTCACATGAAGCCATGGAAACAGGTGCTGGATGGTCGTGTGAGCAGCTGGTGTATGTCACAAGTCCTGGTTATGTGACCACTGACGCCAGGCAGACAATCTCTGAACACTATTGATAATGGCTGGGGTCACCCGTCTTGTAAAGACACTACCCAGAAGGTGGCAATGGCAAACCACTTCAGCAGAAAAATTCGCCAAGGACAATCATGGTCATGGAGACCATGATCGCCCACGTCATACGACGCAGCACATAATGACGATGATGATGATGATTTTGAAAATGCAAAAGCCATGTCATTGTGTGCAAGTACTGAAAGGTGCCCAGCAGAATGGGTGACATAACATTGATAAACCTTTACAACACTGGGAGCATGATGCCTCAGCCAGTGACCAGGGAAAGTACTCGAGAACATTGCGCAGCTCTAATGGGTCGCCACAGCAGTGTGGTGGTTCGTGCGATGTTATTGCAGCTCAGGGTGTCGGAGTTTGAAGTTCAATTCCAGACCTGTCTGTAAGGAGTCTGTATGTCTTTCCCATGAGTGCATGGGTTTCCTCCCATATTCCAAAACCGTATCGGTTAGTAGGTTCATTGGTCATTGTAAATTGTCCTGTGATTAGGCTAAAATTAAATAGGTGGGTTACTGGGTGGTGTGGCCTGTCCTGCACTGAGTCTCTAAATATAAATAAAATAAATAAACTAGTTCTCATGTTATGATTTTACCTAAATAATTAAATAAGAGAATTTAAGAGAGATTGGACAAAACTGGATTGTTTCCTGTCAAGTCTCAGGAGCTGAGAGAAAACCTGATAGAAGTCTACAAAATTACGTGTGGCATAGACATAATTGGTAATCAGAGAGTGAAGGTGAAAGTGTTGAAAATATCAAATAGCAAGGTGAGGTGATAATATCAAACACTCGAAGGCATAGTGTTAAGGTGAGAGGGGGGAGTTCGAATGGAGTTATGAGGTAGATTTGATTACAGAGAGAGTGGTAGGTGCCTGGAACACACTGCCAGGGGAGGTGGTGGAAGAAGATACAACAGCAATGTTGAAGAGCTATTTAGACAGGCACATGAACAAACAGGGAACGGAGGCACAGAGACCTGCAGACAGAAGGGATTATTTTGGATTGGTATCTTGTTCGACATAGGTACTGTGGGCTGAAAGGCCTCGTCCTGTGCTGTACTGATCGACAGTGTGTTCTATGTTTACATCCTCTGGAGCTCCCAAGTACTTGCAAAATTATGAATGATTTATGTATTCATTTTATTTAGCGATTCAGCACTGGGTAGGCATTTCCATCTCTTCAAACCACTCCACCCCAGTAACTCCCAACAAATCCGATTAACCCTAACCTATTCACGGGACAGTTTACAATGACCCACTGACCAGCCGTTGTGGGAGCAAACCAAAGCACTCGCAGAAAACCCACACATTCCCCCCGGGGAGGACAGTGCCAAGACTGAACTCCAAACTCCAACGTCATTTCTGACTCGTTCTGACAGCTACTATAAGCAAACATAATTTTCAGATCAGGTTGCATCTGTAGACAGAGTAACAGAGTTAAAACTTCAGTCAGCCTGAAGCTTGACCTGCTCAGCTTTTCCTACATTTTCTGCTTTCATTTCAGATTTCCGACATATGCAGGCCTTCTTTGATTTGCAGCAAAATGTCCAGAACTTGAAGCTGAAGCTGGTGACAAAGGTCTCTCTGCTTTTTGCAGTATCGACTGAGAGATAACTGTCGGTTTGGAGAACACCACACTTTTCAAATATAGCCTTGGTGTTATTATAATCACTAAAGAGAACAGAAGTCATCTCAGATTAATACCTGAATGACAGCAATGAGAACTTTTATCTGATGTGTAGTGTATTTAATATTTCAGTAATATTTAAGTAATATTGTAAATATTTGTTTGATTAAGTGTTCTATGTTGCATAATTCTTTATGGTTGTGAGTAAAAGTACGTGAATGGTATACGTCATTACACAACCACGTCATATGGAAGGTCTTGAGATTGGTTTAAGGTGTAAAATGTTTCAACCAGTACCCGTATGGGAGAGAGTTTACCCTCATTACTGATCATCAACCACTAGTCTCCATTTTCAATCCACAGACGGTGCTCCACATGAATGCAGAGATGGGCTCTGTTTCTTGGTGGACACAATTACAAGATCAAATTCAAGAGGACAACTAATCATGGAAATGCTGATGACCTGCAGAAGTCTCTCTATTTCGACAAAGATAATCCAAAGGGAAACCAGAAAAGAGCCACACTGTCTCAGGTCTACACGGCCACCCAAGGTGGCTGGAATGTGCAGCAGAAATTCCAGTTTCCCATCTGTACCAGCGCCGGGATGAACTTGCCCTTCATGGGGGTTGCCTTATGTAGGGATTGAATGTTGTTGCACCATCCAGGCTGAGAGATAACGTGTTGGAGCAGCTACATGCCGGTCATCTAGGTGTGGTCAATATGAACACGTTGGCTCGAAGCTTTGTCTGGTGGCCTGGGATGGGTCAGCAGATCAGGTAGCTTGCCATGCACTGTTCAGGATGCCAAAACATCCAGAAGAAAGGTGTCCAGAGCTGTCAGTATCATCTGAAATGGCTGACACGAGAGGGCACAGATTTGAGGTGCTTGGAAGTAGGTACAGAGCAGAAGTCAGGGGTAAGTTTTTTTACTCAGAGAGTGGTGAGAGCGTGGAATGAGCTGTCGGCAACAGTGGTGGAGGCAGATACAATAGGGTCTTTTAAGAGACTCCCGGATAGGTACACGGAGCTTAGAAAAATAGAGGGCTATGGGTAACCCTAGGTAATTTCTAAAGTAAAGACATGTTCGGCACAGCATTGTGGGCCGAAGTTCCTGTATTGTGCTGTAAGTTTTCTATGTTTCTATTCTATGTTTCTAAGTAAAGTAAATTGATCAACGACAAAGCCTTGTTGAGCCAAATAGCCCCTTCCTTGTTGTTAAGTATAGTTTACGACACATGCTGGTGATAATAAACTTGATTCTGATTTTGAGTACCTTTCATAAGGCAAAATATCATAAGGTGCCTCTTGGAAAATGAACATTGAGATCAAGCCAACTGAGATATAGTGTCACACTGGGTAGTTTTCACATTAAAGGTGTAAACTGAGCAGAATGCTTTAGATAGAGGGTTCCTGAGCTTGGGGCATTGGCAGCTGAAGGCATGGACACCAGTCGTGGAGTGATTGGATTCAGGGATAACCAGGAGACCAGAAATTGATGATTACAGATATCTCAGAGAGTTCAAGGAATGAAGGAAGTAAAAGATGGGAGGGTGATGTCATGGAGGAATTCACAAACAATTTAGAATTAAAAATTTAGATTTGAGGCATTGCTTGACTGAAGCTGATAGACAGCACTTTCAGCAGACGGACTCTCAAAGCATATAGGTTTGTTGAGACTGTGTGCTCAAATCCCGAAGCAGGCTTTGAACTCTGTTTTGAATCGGGTCCAAATAGAGTTCTTACTAAATTAGGCACCAGGTAAAATACATTAGGCCCTTGCATAAGAAGTAGTTAGTTTGCAGCCTTTTGTTCTGTAGAGAGGGGTTGTCATGGTTGTCTACATATTGATTGGATGGACCAAAGTGGCTAGGAAGTCTAGAAGAAGAATTTGTGGATTGTGTCAGGGATTACTTCTTCAAACAATATATTATGGAGCCTACATGGGAGCAGTCTATTTTAAATTTGATCCTGAGTAATCTGGGACTAATGAGATCTTGTTACTAAAGATCTGTGGGAGGTTGTGATCACAATATGATAGAACTCCAGATGTGGTATCAGGGTGAACATTACAGGTCAAAAACACTGTACTCAACTTCAGAATCAGAATCAGGTTTATTATCATCGGCATGTGACGTGAAATTTGTTAACTTAGCAGCAGCAGTTCAATGCAATACGTAATATAGAAAAGAAAAAATAATAAAATAACAATAATAAATAAGTAACTCAATTACAGTATACGTATATTGAATAGATTAAAAAACGTGCAAATGACAGAAATAATATATATTTTTTAAAAAGTGAGGTAGCGTCCAAGGGTTCAATGTCCATTTAGGAATCAGATGGCAGAGGGGAAGAAGCTGTTCCTGAATCACTGAGTGTGTGCCTTCAGGCTTCTGTATCTCCTACCTGATGGTAACAGTGAGAAAAGGGCATGTCCTGGGTGCTGGAGGTTCTTAATAACGGACGCTGCCTTTCTGAGACATCGCTCCCTGAAGATGTCCTGGGTACTTAGTAGGCTAGTACCCAAGATGGAGCTGACTAGATTTAAAACCCTCTGCAGCTTCTTTCAGTTCTGTGCAGTAGCTCCCCCTCCCACCCCCCGTCCATACCAGACAGTGATGCAGCCTGTCAGAATGCTCTCCATGCTACATCTATATAAGTTTTTGAGTGTATTTGTTGACATACCAAATCTCTTCAAACTCCTAATAAAGTATAGTCACTGTCTTGCCTTCTTTATAACTACATCGATATGTTGGGACCAGGTTAGATCCTCAGAGATCTTGACACCCAGGAACTTGAAACTGCTCACTCTCTCCACTTCTGGTCCCTCTGAGGATTGGTATGTGTTCCTTCGTCTTACCCTTCCTGAAGTCCACAATCAGCTCTTTTGTCTTACTGACGTTGAGTGCCAGGTTGTTGCTCTGGCACCACTCCACTAGTTGGCATATCTCACTCCCGTACGCCCTCTCGTCACCACCTGAGATTCTACCAACAACGGTTGTATCATCAGCAAATTTACAGATGGTGTTTGAGCTATGCCTAGCCACACAGTCATGTGTATATAGAGAGTAGAGCAGTGGGCTAAGCACACACCCGAGGTGCACCAGTGTTGATCATCTGTAGCACTCAGCAGGAATTTATCGCATTTAGAAAGAGGATTTCCATGGGAAAGAAGCACAATCTGTGGTTAACAAAAGAGATATGGATAATATTAAATTGTACAGCAGAGCATATAAAATGGCCAGGAGACTGGGAGATTTTCAGAATCCAACAGTGCAAAACTAAAATTCTCATAACAAGGAAGAAAATTGATTTTGACAGAAATGTGTGTAATATCAGAACAAGCAGCAAGGGTTTTTTTAAATGGATATATAAAGAGAAATAAAGCAACTAAGCTGGGTGTGAGACCTTTAGAAAATGAGACTGCTGAATTAATAGCAGGGAACAAAGAACTACAAGATATCTGTGGAATTCGTTGCCACAGGCAGCTTTAGAGGACAAGTCATTGGGTATGTTTAAGGCAGAGGTTGATATATTCTTGATTGATCAGGGCATGAAGGGATATGGGGAGAAGGCAGAAGATTGGGGCTGAGAGGGAAAATGGATCAGACATGATGAAATGGCAGAGCAGAGTTGATGGACCAAAATGGTCTAATTCTGCTCCTATATCTTATGGTCTTATATGATAAAATCATTTTTTTTTGCATCAGACTTCACCTTGAGAACACTGCAAATATCCCTAAGATAACAGAAGATCTAACTTGAAATAATAGTGTGTAACTTCTAAAAATTCCAATCATAAGGAATAAAGTATGAGAGAAGCTCACAGGGTGAAAGGTGAACAAATCACTAAGATCTGATTGGCTGTACCCAAAGGTGCAGAGATAATGGGCCCATTGTTGATTTTTTTTACAAAACTTGCCAAATTCTAGAAGGGTTCCAGGAGATTGGAAACCAGCCAGTCTGTCTTCCTCCCTTGTTCAAAAAGTGAGTAAGACAGAAGGTTTAAAAGTTCAAAGGTCAAAGTAAACTTATTATCAAAGTACATATATATCACCATATACAACCCTGAGATTAATTTTCTTGCGGGCATTCACAGTAAGTACAGGAAACACAATAGAATTAATGAAGGACCACTCACGACAAAGACAGATGTTCAGCAGTGAGAAGGGATCATGGCCTTGATGATGGATGCTGCTTTCCTGTGACAGTGCTTCATATAGATGTGCTCTATGATGGGGAGAGCTTCATCCATGATGGACTAGGCTGTATTCATTACTTTTTGTATGCTCTTCCATTCAAGGGAATTGGTGTTTCCATATCATATTGATCCAACGGGTCAAGATATCTCCACTACACATCAATTGAAGGCAGGGAACTACAGACCAGTTGATTTAATATCCATTATTGGCAAGATACCTGAGTTAATAATCACAGAGCAAATCACTAATCATTAAGGAAAGCTGAATAGAATTAAAACTGGTCAAATTCTTGAGGTGCCTCAAGACTGCAGCATCGAACATTAAGGGCCTTCACCTTGGTATCATCAGGGAGGAGGTACAGGAGCCTGAAAACACTCACTCAACATTTTAAGAACAGCTTCTTCCTCTCTGCCATCATATTTCTGTATGGTCCATGAACACCACCCTGTTATTTGTCTTTTGCACTATTTATTTATTTATTTTTTAACCTCCAATGATTTTTATGTCTTACACTGTACTGCTGCTGCAAAACAGCAAATTTCATGACATCTGCCAGTGATAACAAACCTGATTTGGATGTGTCAAGGAGAGTATACAGGGTGGAACCGGCAGATTTGGCGTATTTGAATTTCTAAAAGGCATTGACATGGTGTCATATGAAGGAACGATATTGGAAGAAGTGAGTAAAATACAGAAAGAAGACTGGCTGTCACATGGAAAACAGGTTGAACTAAGTGGGTCATTTTCCATCTGGAGGGACGTAACTGGTAGAGTGCCCCAGGGATCGGATTTGGCCTTCAACTGTTTACTATTTACATTGGTGACCTGCTAGAGAGAACAAAATATAAGGTTTCCAAGTTAGCTGATGATACAAAAATAGGTCAAAGGACATGTTGTGATGAGGACATAGAGTTCCTGCAACAGGTTATAAATAGCTTGAGTAATCTGGTGAAAACTTGGTAAGTGGAAAAATGGAGTTTAATGTGGGGAAGTGTGAGGTCTTATACTTTGGAAAGGGGGAACAAAGGGTGGATTATTATCTACATGGGCAATGACTGCAGAATGATTTAAAGATAAAGATAAAGATGACCTTTAATCATTAAATTTACATCAAAAAATTGAAACAGTGAAATGTGTAATTTGCATTGTGGATGTGCTGGGGGTAGCCCACATGTCACCATGCTTCTGGCAGCAACATAAGATGCCTAAATTATGGTTTATGATATAGGCAGTCCAGTGCATGATTCCCAAAAAGTTAGCAAGTAAAGCCAACAAATAAATAAGAGGGTAAATGGTATGTTGGCATTTATTGCAAAGTGGTTAGAATATAAGAGCAGTGAGATTTTTTACAGTCGTACGGGATGTTGGCGAACCACACCTGGAAGGCCGTGCACACAGTTTTGTTCCCCTAACTTAGGAAAAGGAGGTGTAAGGTGCTCCTTCCCTCCACTAGCCTGCAGGTCACCCTTGGGCAAGGTGCAGCACCTGCTTAACCCCTCAATCAGGGTCACATGAAGCCGTGGGAGCAGGTGGTGGATGGTCGTACGAGCAGCTGGTGCATATCACAAGTCCTGGTTATGTGACCACTGACGCCAGGCAGACAGTCTCTGAAGAGTATTGATAATAGCTGGGGTCACCCGCCTTGTAAAGACACTGCCCAGAAGAAGGCAATAGCAATCCACTTCTGCAGAAAAATTTGCCAAGAACAATCATAGTCATAGATAGACCATGATCTCACATCATATGACACAGCACATAATTTTGATGATGATAAACTGAGGAAAAAAGATAGTAACTTTGAAGACAGTCTAACCAAGATTCACCAGGCTAATTCTTTGGTTGAGATGGCTTCCTATCACGAGAGGCTGGACAGCTGCATCTGTATTGCCTGGAGTTTAGAAAATTGTGGGGATGACTTTATTAAAATATATCATATTGTAAGAGAGCTTGATAGTGGAAATACTGAGGTAAGACCATAAGACCATAAGACATAGGAGCAGAATTAGGCCATTTGGCCCATCAAGTCTGCTCCGCCATTCAATCATGGCTGATCCTTTTCTCCCCTCGTCAGCCCCACTCCCCAGCCTTCTCCCCATAACCTTTGCTGTCAAGAACCTATCAAACTCTGCCTTAAATACACCCAACAACCTGACCTCCACAGCTGCATGTGGTAATAAATTCCACAGATTCACCATCTTCTGCCTAAAGAAATTTCTTGGCATCTCTACTTTAAATGGACGCCCCTCTATCCTGAGGTTGTGCCCTCTTGTCCTAGACTCCCCCACCATGGAGAACTCCTTTCCACATCTATTCTGTTTAGGCCTTTCAATATTTGAGAGGTTTCAATAAGATCCCCCCTCATTCTTCTAAATTCCAGTGAGTACAGACCCAGAACTATCAAACGTTCCTCGTATGATAACCCTTTCATTCCCGGAATCATCCTTGTGAACCCGCTCTGAACCCTCTCCAATGCCAGCACATCTTTTCTCAGATGAGGAGCCCAAAACTGTTCACAATACTCAAGATGAGGCCTCACCAGTGCCCTATAAAACCTCAGCATCACATCCCAGTTCTTGTATTCTGGACCTCTTGAAAAGAATGCTAACATTGCATTGACCTTCCTCACCACCGACTCTCCCTGTAAGTTAACCTTTAGGGTGCTCTGCACAAGGACTCCCAAGCTAGTAACTTTCCAATGGGCTCTTAGCTTGATAAGCAGCCTCACGTATGGCATCTTGTCAAAGGCCTTCTGAAAGTCCAAATATACAACATCCAGTGCATCCCCTTTATCTATCCTACTTGTAATTTCCTCAAAGAATTCCAACAGGTTTGTCAGGCTAGGTTAACCTCATCCTTAACAATTGAAATGTTTTTGCCGGTGGGAGAACAATGGACAAGAGACAAAACTACAAGATAAGAGGCCAATCACTTAAAGCAGCAGAGAAATTTCTCCTCTCAGAGGGTGGTAAGTCTCTGGAATTCTCTGCCCCGAGGGATTTGGAGGCTCAAGCATTAGATATATTTAAGATGGAGATGGGTAAACTGAGAAGCATGGGTAAAAGATCAAGGAATTGAGGGCTGTGGGGAACAGGCAAAGGAATATCTGTGCGCCACAGTTCTTGAGGAGACAGATTTGCACAGTGGGAGAGAGAGAGTTCAAAAGAAGCGAGTGGGGTCAGTCAGAACATTCTGTACGCCACAGTTCCCAAGGAGACGTTGGATTACAGAGCAGGAGAGAGAGTTCAAAAGAAGTGACATTCGAAATGCCACAGTTCCTGAGAAGGCATTGGATTGTGCATAATTGGGCATTTTGGTAAGGGCCAATATGAAGAAATTATGTTTAATCGGAGAGGCCATTCTGTGAGTAGGCCAGTGTTGGAGTGGGGAGCTCAGGCTTTGGCTCATAGAGGCTTCCATAAGGAGATGTGGAGGGTGTAGGCAGATTTTTTTCATTTAATTTTTCTTTCTATCTTTCTTATTGCACAGTTCGAGCAGCAGGGATACCAGGCAGGATAATGGAATGCTCCTCTTGTGGAATGTGGGAAGGAAGGGAGACCTCCAGTGTCATTGGCACTCACACCGGCAGCAAGTGCATCCAGCTGTAACTTCTTTCAGTCCATGTTAAATTGGAGCTGGAACTGAATGAACTCCAGATCATTCAACAGGACATACAGGCAGGTAGTTACAACCATGGTGCAGGACACAGGTATCATGGTGACTGTCATGAGGGGAAAATGGGATAGGCAGTCAGTGCAGAGTGGCCATTCCCCTCAATGGCTTTGGATACTGTTGGGAGCAATGACTCGCAGAAGAAAGCCACAGCAGTCAGGTCTTGTGTACAGTTCTGGTCACCGAATTATAGGAAAGATGTCAATAAAATTGAGAGTACAGAGATTTAGTAAAATGTTGCCTGGGTTTCATCTCCTAAGTTACAGAGAAAGGTTGAACAAGTTCGGTCTTTATTCTTTGGAGCGTAGAAGATTGAGGGGGGACTTGATAGAGGTATTTAAAATTATGAGGGGGATAGATAGAGTTGACATGGATAGGCTTTTTCCATTGAGAGTGGGGGAGATTCATACAAGAGGACATGAGTTGAGAGTTAAAGGGCAAAAGTTTAGGGGTAACATGATGGGGGAACTTCTTTACTCAGAGAGTGGTAGCTGTGTGGAACGAGCTTCCAGCAGAAGTGGTTGAGGCAGGTTCGATGTTGTCATTTAAAGTTAAATTGGATAGCTATCTGGACAGGAAAGGAATGGAGGGTTATGGGCTGAGTGCAGGTCGGTGGGACTAGGTGAGAGTAAGAGTTCGGCACGGACTAGAAGGGCCGAGATGGCCTGTTTCCGTGTTGTAATTGTTATATGGTTATATATGGTCTTTGGCACTGAGTTTGACTATGGCTCAAAAGGGGAGGGGGAGAAGAAGAGTGCAGTTGGTATAAGGATTCCATAATTGGAGGAGCAGGCACAAATTGTGTGGATGTGAAAGAGATATCCAGATGATGTGTTGCCTCCCAGGTGCATGGGTCAGGGATGTCTCAGATTAGGTCCACAGCTTTCTAAAGGGGGAGAGTGAGCAGCAGGAAGTTGTGGTGCATATTGGTACCAAGACACAGGTGAGAAAAGCAAGGAGGTCCTGAAGAGACAATACAGGGAGTAGGTTGAAAATCAGGATCTCCAGGGTAGATATCTCTGGATTGCTGCCTGTGCCACATGCCAGTGAGGGTAAGAATTGGATGAATGATACATGGCTGAGGAACTGATGGGGCGGGAGCAGTGCTTTAGATTTCTGGATCATTGGGATCTTTTCAGGGGAAGGTACGAAGGTGAAAGGATGGGTTACACCTGAATATGAGGGGGACCAATATCCTTGCGGGCTGGTTTGTTAGAGCTGTTTAGGAGGGTTTAAGCTAATCTGGCAGGGGGATGAGAACCAGAGTGACAGGGCTGAGGATGGTGCAGTTGATACACAAGAAGATGCAGTGTGTAGTGAGACCGTGAGGAAGGACAGGCAGATGATAGGGCAAAATTGCAGTCACTGGGATGAGTTGAAGTGTAACATAGGGACAAAATCAAAAAGGGTGATAAATACAGGACTGAAAGTGTTATACTTGAATGCACACAGTATACGGAATAAGGTAGATGATCTTGCAGTGCAGTTAGATAGGCAGGTGTGACATTGTTGGCATCACTGATTCATGGCTGAAAGAAGATCAGAGTTCAGAGCTTAACATCCAGGATACACCTTGTATTAAAAGGACAGGCAGGTAGGCAGAGGGGGTGGGGTGGCTCCATTGGTAAAAAATGAAATTAAGTCCTTAAAAAAAGGTGACATGGACAAGATCCCATGCAGGAGCCGAACAGTAGCCAGCATGCAGGAAAATTACAACGGGAGAGAGAAAAGGCATGTTAAAAGGGCATGTTATGATAGTCATGAGGGATTTCAATATGCAGGTAGAGTAGGAAAATCAGGTGCTACATCCCAAGAGATGGAATTTGTTGAATGCCTGCATGATGGCTTTTCAGACCAGCTTGAGTGCACAGCTGAGCCCATGAGGGGAAAGCCAATTCTGGGTTGGGTGTTGTGTAATGAAACCAGATCTGATTAGTGACTTTAAGGTGAAAGAACCCTTAGGAGTCGGTGATTATAAAATGATAAAATTCACCCTGCAGTTTGAGAGGGAGAAGATAAAGTTAGATGCACCAGTATTACTGTGCAGTACAGGGAATAATAGAGGCACGAGAGAGGAGCTGGCCAAAGTTGATTGGAAGGGGACACCAGCAGAGATGATAGCAGAACATCAATGGCTGGAGTTTCTGGGAGAAATTCAGAAGGTGCAGGATCAATACATGCCAAAGATGAAGAACTACGCTAAATGGAGGATGGCTGACAAGGGAAGTCAAAGACAACATAAAAGCAAAAGAGAGGGCATGTAATAGAGCAAACTTAGTGGTCAGTTAGAGAATTGGGAAGCTTTTAAAACCAATAGGAGGCAACTGAAAAAGTCATAATGAATGAAAGGATGTAATATGGAGGCAAGCTAGCCAATACTATAAAAGAAAATACCAAAAGTTTTTTTTTCAGATATATAAAGAGTAAAAGAGAGGTGAGAGTACATATTGGACTGCTGGAAAATGGCGCTGGAGAGGTAATAATGAGGGACAAAGAAATGGTCGATAAACTTCATAACTACTCTGCATCAGTCTTCACTGTAGAAGACACTAGCAATACGCCAGAAGTTCAAGAGTGTTAGGGGGCAGAAGTGATTGTAGTTGCTATTACTAAGGAGAAGGTGCTTGGCAAACTGAAAGGTCTGAAGGTAGATAAGTCACTTGGACCAGATGGACTACACCCCAGAGTTCTGAAAGAAGTGGCTGAAGAGATTGTGGAGGCATTAGTAATAATCTTTCAAGAATCACTAGTTTCACGAATAGCTCTAAAGGACTTGAAAATTGCAAATGTCACTCTTCTTTAAGAAGGGAGGGAGGCAGAGGAAAGGAAATTATAGGCCAGCTAGCCTGACCTCAGTGGTTGGGAAGATGTTGGACTCGATCGTTATGGATAATGTCTCGGGGTACTTGGAGGTACATAATAAAATAAGCCAAAATTAGCATGATTTCCTTAAGGAAAAATATTACCTGAGAAATTTGTGGGAATTCTTTGAGGAAGTAACTGGCAGGATAGACAAAGGAGAGCCAGTGGTGGTTGTTTACTTGGATTTTCAGAAGTACTTTGACAAGGTGCCGACAATGAGGCTGCTTAACAAGATGAGAGCCCATGGTATTACAGGGAAGATTCCAGCATGGATAAAGTATGGCTGTTTGGCAGGAGGCAAAAAGTGGGAATAAAGGGGGCCTTTTCTGGTTGGTTGCTGTTTACCAGTGGTGAGCCGCAGGAGTCTGTGTTGGGACCGTTCCTTTTTAGGTTATATGTCAATGATTTGGATGATAGAATTGATGACTTTGTGGCCAAATTTACAGATGATATGAAGATAGGTGGAGGAGCAGGCAGTGTTGAGGAAACAGAGTGACTGCAGAAGTACTTAGACAGAATGGGAGAACGGGCAGAGAAATGGCAGATGGAATTTCAGTGTCGGGAAATGTACTGTCATGGACTTTGATAGAATGAATGAAGGCATGGACTATTTTCTAAATGGGGAGAAAATTCAAGAATCAGGGCTGCAAAGGGACTTGGGACTCCTCGTGCAGGATTTCCTAAAGGTTAACTTGCAGGTTGAGTCTGTGGTGAGGAAGGCATGTTGGCATTCATTTCAAGAGGACTAGAATATAAGAACAGGGATGTAATGCTAAGGCTTTATAAGGCATTGGTCAAACCGCAGTTGGAATATTATGTGCAGTTTTGGACCCCTTATCTCAGAAAAGATTGGAGCAGGTCCAGAGGAGGTTCACGAGAATGATTCCAGGAATGAAAGGACTAGCTTGTGAGGAACGTTTGATGGCTCTGGGCCTGTACTCGTTGGAATTTAGAAGAATGAGGGGGATTTCATTGAAACCTATCGAATATTGAAAGGCCTACTTTAGGTAGAGCAGATGTTGGGAGGATGTTTCCTATAATGGGGGAGTCTAAGACCAGCGGGCACCATCTCAGATGGAGGAATGCCCATTTAGAACAGAGATGAGGAAGAGTTTCTGTAGCCAGAGGATACTGGAGCTGTGCAATTCCTTGCCACAGATGGCTGTGGAGGCTATATCTTTGAGTATATTTAAAGCAGAGGTTGATGGGTTCTTGATTAGTAAGGGCGTCAAAGGTTACGGGGAGAAGGCAGGAGAAGGTGTTTGAGAGTAATAATCAATCAGCCATGATGGAATGGCAGAGCAGACGATGCGCTGGATGGCCTAATTTTGCTCCTAAGTTTTAGGGTCTTATGATCTAAGTGGAGTTGAAGGCGGCATGGATCAGCCATGATGATACTGAATAGCACAGCAGGTTTGAGGGACCTGTTGGCCGAATCCTGCTCCTCTTTTCCTGTGCCTTTGAGTAATGCTGAGTTCCTCAGAGAAGGACATTTTTCTTTAAGTGAATGAATGTTGCAGAAAATTCCAACCATTTGATCAGCAGGTTTGCAGCCTCAGGGTTGCTCTCTCAGACTGTTTATCACCACACGATGTGATGAAAGATCAGACTGGCCTTGTTCTGACTGGAGAGGAATTTGTCTTTATTTTGGCAATTAAAAGCATCAGCTCTTGAAGAGTGTTAGTCACCATCCTTCACCATGTTAGGTCTACATTACATTTTCAAGTCAGCCCGCACTGGCTACATGGGCTCAGGGTATTAGGAGGCAGGAGATTCCTTAACTCATTCAGTCAGTCCCAACCAGAAATATTAAACTATCAGACTATTCAGGGCTAAGTATTTGACGCAGATCCTGGGCTCTCTGGGTTTTTGGCTAATATTCAATAAATTTTATCTTAGAATTGCTTAAAATGAAATTGCGACTCAATGCTGGGTATAGCAGGGCAGAGATGTGAACACCAGATGCAGACAGAGTTGTCACTGCATGCAGTAGAGGTGGAGGAATAGCCACAGCACCGGGTACAGGCTCAGTATGATGACCTCACACCCAGCAAAGGGCCAAGAACTATACCTGGTAGAAAGTCGCAGCATTAGATACAATCTCCATATGAGGCTACAGGCACGGAATGCTACAGCACCTGTGTGGATAGATGGACTTGCACAATACTTGTCCAGGTATCATGTCAGATACATCCCGCATGCAGGCACAGTTACCTTGCAGAGACAGAGAGCCAGAAATATATTCAACACAAAAACATATATCCAACAAAATAAACAAATCTGTAGATGGGAATTACATTAACCCGGGCAAGATTGATGTTCAAAGGTGAAAGTTCAAAGTAAATTTATTACCAAAGTACATATATGTCACCATATACAACCCTGAGATTCATTTTCTTGCAGGCATACTCAATAAATCCATAGAATAATAACCAAAACAGAATCAATGAAAGACTGCAGCAACTTGGGTGTTTAACCACAGTGCAAAAGACAACAAACTGTGCAAATACAAAAAGAAAGAAATAATAATAATAAATAAGAGGAAAGGTACGTCGCATCCGGAGTTTCTCCGGTTAGCGGACGATTTCCCTCTATGCCTCTCTGACTTAGTGAGGAATCACGTACGAGGCAAGTTACAGCAGTGGTTTGTCATTGCCTTCTGGCGGGTGAGTTTCCGAAGGGATCGCCAGCTTGTAACCCAGCACGGATGGAAAGCATGCAGGGGAGCCGGCTGGCTGGATTCGAACCCAGGACCTTCTGTCCCGAAGTCCGACGCTGATGCCACTACGCCACCAGCCGGGTAAATAAATAAGCAATAACTATCAAGAACATGAGATGAAGAGACCTTGAAAATGAGTTCATTTCAGTGATGGGGCAAGTGAAGTTGAATGGTGTTATCCCCTTTGGTTCAGGAGCCTGATGGTTGAGGGATAATAACTGACCCTGAACTTGGTGGTGTGAGTCCCGAGGCTCCTGTACCTTCTTCCCAATGGCAGCAATGAGATGAGAGCATGACCTGGATGGTGGGGGTCCCGATGATGGATGCTGCTTTCCTGCGACAGCGTTTCCATATGATGCAAAGACACTCGCAAATTTCTATGGAAGTACCATGGAGAGCATTCTAACTGGTAGCATCACTGTCTGGTATGGTGGGGGGGGGGGCGTCATACTACACAGGATCGAAATAAGCTACAGAGACTAGTTAGCTCCATCCTTGGTACTAGCTTCCAGGACATCTTCAAGGAGCGATGTCTCAAAAAAGCGGCATCCATCCCCCAGGACATGCCTTCTTCTCATTGCTACCATCAGCAAGGAGGTACAGGAGCCTGAAGGCACACTTTCAGCGATTCAAGAACAACTTCTTCCCTGCCACTGTGTGAAAGAACATTGAACCCATGCTGTGTACATACATCTATTGATGCTTCTGGACACATCTTCAGTGATGTTCCTGGAATCATCGGGTGTTTCGGGTCTTTCAACATCATACAACCTCCTCCAGGTGACCCAGCCGGGGCTGATCAGACCCCAGCTTGTGTCCAGATGGCTAGCTACTTATGACTCCATGGCTCCCCTCTTTTGAGCCACAGCCATCTTGAGGCCCTCTCTGCCGCATCGGTGGTACTGCGGATGGCTCTCCTCTTCCTCTCTCCCTCGATGCCCAAAATGCTGAAGGCTCTAACTGAAGAACGGGCAACGGATCCCCTACAATCAACCTCCACTGGGAGACACCTCGCTCTTCATCCAGCCTGCTGACAGTTGCTGACCAGTCCTGCGTACTTGGAGAGCTTCCTTTCAAAGGCCTCTTCCAAGCTATCTTCCCATGGGACTGTCAGCTCCAGCAGCACCACTTGCTTAGTAGACTCAGACACTAGGACAATGTCTGGTCGCAGGGTGGTGGCTGCGATATGGTTGGGGAACTTCAGCTGCCCTTCGAGGTCCACCAACAGCTGCCAGTCCCTTGCAGAGGTCAGAATGCCTGCAGATGTTCTTTTGGCAGGTATTGGCTGCTCCCCAGCTCTGACAAAGGCAATGGTCTGCTTGGAGGGTCGGGACCGCTTCACCCACTCAACTTCTGCGCTGACAGCTTCAGCGAAGGTCTTCAAGACCTGATCATGCCTCCATCTGTACCGTCCCTCACCAAGTGCCCTTGCACAGCCGCTGAGGATGTGCTCCGGGGTTCCTCGCTTGGAGCACACAGGTGACTCTGCCTTGCCCCATGTGTGCATGTTTGATGGGCTTGGAAGCACATTGTACACTGCCTGGATGAGAAATTGGATGTGGTGTGGTTCGGCTTTCCAAAGATCAGCCCAGGTCACTTTCCTCTCAACCGCATTCTCCCATCATGTCCAAGCTCCCTGTTGCTTCATTCCCACCACTTTGCAGGCTCACGTCTCCTCCACTACTGCTCTCACCTCTTCCTGAACTAGGTGACGCCTTTCCTTCCCTCTGGTGTCCATTTGGGGAGTTGGAAAGGATCCTAGCCCAGCTCGGCCTCGTGTGACCACTCCCACCAGCCTCCTGTGACGCAGACTCGCCTCTGCCTCCTGAACAGCTTCCTCTGCCCTCCACTCCAAGCCAGTACATACTTGGATCCCTGCTCTAGCCACCTTCGGGTCACTTGAGTTCCCTATACTGTAGCACCTCTCTGGCTCTTGTTACCTTGAATTCTTCCTCCGAGGATTTGAAGGGCAGTTGCAGTTTGTTGTGGTGTCCATAGAGTGCGATGCTGCTCAGGCTCTTTGGCAGCCCCAGCCATCTCCTGAGGTGGTTGCTAACCCTCCTCTCTAAGGTTTCGACTGTCGAGATTGGAACTGCATAGATGAGGAAGGGCCACAGGATTCTGGGAAGAATGCCATGCTGATACACCCAGGCTTTAAACTTCCCAGGTAGGCCAGACTTGTCCACAGATTTCAGCCAGCCATCCAACTCGGTGCAGGTTGCCTGAATTGATGTTGTGTCCCTTAAAGAGCTGTCAAAGACTTTGCCTAAGCTCTTGACTGGCTTTTCTGTGACAGTTGGGACGGCTGTGCCTACGATACTGAACCGGAACTTGTTCTCCACCTTCCCTTTCCTCTGCGCCATCGATCTTGATTTGGCAGGTTTGAAATGCATCCGGGCCCACTCCACCAACTTTTCGAGCCCTTGCAGAATCCTCCGGCAGCCTGGGACTGATTCTGTGGTGACTGTGAGGTCATCCATGAATGCCCTGATAGCTGGTTGCCATTGAGCGGAATTCATTCTGGGCCCTCTGCACTCTGGTTCAGCAGACTTAGTGAGCATGTTCATGGTTAGGGAGAACAGTGTCACTGAGATAGTGCACCCTGTGATGATGCCGAACTCCACCTTGTGCCAGGTTGATGTAATTGCTCCTGAAGAGACCCTCATCCTGAAGTTGCTGTAATAATCAGTGATAAGGTCTCCGATTCTGCTGGGGACGTGATATTTGGTCAGTGTGAGCTGCACCAGCTTGTGCGGAATGGAGCCATATGCATTTGCCAGGTCGAGCCACAACACTGACAGGTTGTCCTTGTTCTCTCTGGCCTCCCTGATGAGCTGTGTCACCACACCGATGCGCTCCAGACAGCCTGGCATCCCTGAAATGCCACCCTTCTGGACTGATGTATCAATATAGGTGTTCTTTGCTAGGTAGGTGCACAACCGGTTGGAAACTGCACTGAAGAAGATCTTCGCCTCGACGCACAGCAGGGCGATGATGCAAAACTGATCCATCTGGGTGGCGTTTTCTTCCTTCGGGATCCACACCCCTTCAGCCACTCTCCACTGTTCTGGGATCTTCCCCCTTCTCCAGAAGATTCTCAGGATCTTCCACCGACGCTGCAGGAATTTGGGGCAGTTCTTGTACACTTTGTATGAGGTGTCGCTTGGTCCTGGAGCCGAGCTTGCCCTTGCTTTGCGGACGACCTCTCTGACTTCCTTTATTGCAGCTCTGACATGTCGAACTGCACATCCGGTTCAGGTGGATCTATTAGGATGTCGCACTCTCCCAACTCCTGCTGTCTTTCAGGATCATTATATATCTTCTTCAGATGTTGGTCTATGTCTTCCTGCGAACAGGCCAGTTTCCCACTGCGCTTCTCCCCCAGCAACTCCTTGGTGAACTTGAAGGGGTTGGCGATAAAGGCAGCACGTTTTCGAGCCCTTTCACGACGCCGCCTCCGATGCCGCTCTGCCCGGCGGAGGACCCTGATCTTCTTTCGTAGTATGCACATCAGCTGGGCCAAGCCAATGCGCTCCTCTTCTCCTGCCTCCTTGTATTGGGACTTCAGCGCTTTCATCTCCTGCCTGATGTTGTGGATCCTCAATGCTCTTTGGTTCTTCGAGTAAGATGTTTTGGAGCCTTCTTTTTCCTCTTTTCCTCTTCTCCGAACCGTTCAGCTGCGATACTAACAATAATTGTTGTCATGGCTTGCAGCTTCCTATCAACCCCTCCCTTCGCCGTTGCCTCTAGAATTTGGTTAACATCGTCATCAAACTGCTTCCACAGTGAAGTCATGTTAGCTGCAGGCCATTTGATCCGCCTCCTGTTAGACTTCATGTTCGAGGGATTAGTTTGCAACACTTGGAGGTTCTGGGCACTATGGGGTGACTCTGGGCCTGGCCCCTCCTTCGTCTCACCAGGTTGGACACCTGCGCGTTGTAAACACTCCCTCACTACTTTCTTTGCGCTACCTATTGAATTTAACTATTATATATATATTTACTGTAATTCACATGTAATGCTGCTGCATATCAACAAATTTCAAGACAAATACCAGTGATATTAACCGGATTCTGATTCTAATCATCTAGTATTAGTGAAATAACACCATTAGGATCATTAATAACCTTTAGGGAAGGGAAAATGGGGCTGGATTACAGGAGACAACACACCAATGTATATGGTATAATAAGGCATCCGTTAGTCTTGTGAGACCATGGATCTGCGCCTGGAAAGTCTTCACTCTCCAGTTCGCAGGCCTGGGCAAAGTTGTATGGAAGACCAGCAGTTGCCCATGCTGCAAGTCTCCCCTCTCCACGACATCAATGTTGTCCAAGGGAAGGGCATTAGGACCCATACAGCTTGGCACCAGTGTCGTCACAGATTATGTGATGAGACTGTGTGATTAAGTGCCTTGCTCAAGGACACAACACGCTGTCTCGGCCAAGGCTTGATCACTAGTCCAATGCCTTAACCACTTGGCCACGTGCCTGTATACCATATACCATAATATTGTTGGTATACCATATGGTAGTACATTGTGTATACACGTGGTGCAGGACTATGTGAGAGCTTGCACACATTTCTCAGCTAAAGTGAATGGAAACAATTGAGAGTTCTACTGGACAGAACTGTTCTGATTATGTCCCACGTGTATTATCGTCGTATTGTGCAACCATCAACAGATGCAGGCACTGGCAAAGCATTTGGCTGAGACTTGACTGCCAACCTGTGAAGAAACTGATAAAATTTTCCAAAAAGCAGGAACAACTGGAAAGCAAAATCATTCTCCAAAACAATACTCAGTGTTCTGATAGAGCGTGGAAGACACTAACTGACAAAAAGAGTGTTAGATTTTGCCCAGTCCTGATGCAGGAATTTATATTTTGAGATTGAAGCGGACATTGCTGACTTGGTCACTAGTGGTGAGACAGTGAAGGAGTCTGTGCTACTGTAATATCTTTTTTCCCGAATTTTTCCAATGAATAGATGAAAACTGCCAATAAAATGAAACGAACTTCTATTTATTAACTCTCTATGACAGATGGGGATATTCTGAGATTGAAAATGGGAAACGGAAATGCGGTCACAATTAGGAAAAGTAACTGCTCTTAAAGGGAGGTCTTAACTTGCATTTAGAACTATGTACTTAAAAGAAGGCCATTTGGCCCATCAGATCTGTGCTAGCTCCCAGAGGAGCCATTCACACTTTCTATCTTTCCCTGTGACCCTACATCTTATACCCTCTGAAATGCCCATCCACTCTCCTTTGATCCCACTTGCTACGACGCTCCTCTGAGGGGTAGTGTACGACACGTGTTTGGCATGCAGGAGGAATACACATGGAAAACACAACTAAAGCGGGAGGTGGGGGGGCCGGAAACAGCAGCGTGGCAACAACTCCATCCCTGACAGCACCACCAGGATAGCGGGGGGTGGTGGGGAGAGGAACTGATGCGAGAGACCGGTGGCAGAAAGACAGGAAACCAAAACCCAAAGTATTTCGATGCTGTATATCAAAATACAAGCAGGAAGTTTTGGAAACACCCAGCACTGTCTGTAGAAGGAGAAGTAGCAGATAAGTTTCAGGCTTATAATGCTTTGGTCAGGTCCTACAGAGAAATTAGTTCTCTCTTTATAAAGGTTGTCAGAATGGAGAGATGTGGTAGAGGGGCCTCAGAGCTGGAGGAGGTTACAGAGGACAAGAGGTTGACAAAAGCAGCCATTTGTCAGTGGGTTCTCAAGCAATGATTGTCTGTACTTGTGGTTTCTGTCAGATTTAGCCTGCTTTGTGATTTTATGTGCACCTGGTATAAAGATCAGTGTAAATGTAAAGTCAAAGTAAGATATCATGCGTCCAAAGGAAACCAGACATCCTCTGCAGAGGGAGGAAATGGAAGCACTGAGAAACTCAGTCCAAACCTTCCTGTTTATCATGATTTGTTTTGAGAATTACTTTATCCAGAACTCGTCTTGTTTTGAGAAAGATTGATGATAACTAATTAGAAACTGATTGTGAGGCAGAAACATAGACCCTATCTCTCCATTCATGTAGATGAACTCCCTGTAAAACCCAAACAATGTTCAGCATCAGTCTAAAGCAGTGAGCGGTTATCGGGGACTTTTCCCAGCACTGAGCTCATTATGGATGTACAAGGGGCAGCTCATTAAATCAGCCAGGCATGTTTATAAGGGAAAGTTTAAGGAGAGTGCTGAGGTTTGAAAGTAGCTGCCAGACTTTCTTTCATCTTCAATATATACAGCAGGTAGTAGTGGTGTCTCACAACTTCAGTGATCTGGGATCAATCCTGACCTCAGGTGCTATCTGTGTGGAGTTTTCACGCTCTCCTTGTGAACACTTGTGTTCCTCACCGGGTGTTCTTGTTTCCTCCCATGTCCAAAGATGTGCGGGTTGACTGGTTGATTGGCCACTATAAATTGAACCTATAGAGCCATGACAACGATTCAAATTGTCCTAATTTTTCACCTGCCTTCTTATTGTTCTTTAGAGAGGAGAATCTAATTTTTTGGTCTATGACTCCAGTCTCACACTGAGTTTCAGCTTTTCCTTTATTTATTTAGGCTCTTTCGGCCCTTCAAGCCACTCCACCCAACAATTCCCCAATTTAACCCTAGCCTCATCATGGGACGATTTACAACTGGTTTGTCTTTAGACTGTGAGAGGAAGAAACCCACACATTCCACGGGGGAGATGGTCAGACTCCTTACAGATGATGCTGGAATTAAATTCTGAACGTTGTCGCCCCGAACTGTAATAGCATCACGCTAATCACTACACTACCGTAGCACCTCTATGGGAGGCATACTGTAGATAGAGTTGTAAAGAATGTTTGGGACACCAAGTATAATGGGGTGGTACATAGTTAATGCCAGGACTCTTAACAGCATTGACATCCAGAGGAGCTTGAGATCCAAGTCCACAGCTCCCGAAAGTGGCAACACAAATCAATTAGGTGGTGAAAGGGGAAAGTTCAAAGGTGATGTGTGGGGAAAGCCTTTTACACAGTGAGTAGTGGGTCCCTGGGATGCACTGCCAGGTGTGATGGGGGAGGCAGTTACGATAGAGGTGTCTAAGAGACTCTTAGATAAGCACGTGTATAAGCGGAGAATGCAGCAATAAGGACATTGTGCAGGCAGAAGGAATGAGTTTCATTAGGTGACTTTGGCACAACATCATGGGCTAAAGGGCCTGTTCCTGCTCCTGTTCCTGTACTGTTCTGTGTTCTAATAAAAATGGGATTACTGTAGGATTAGTCTTGTTGGGCCAGAGAGCTTATTTCTATGCTGTATGACTCGAGAGCTCGATGAGTGCTGTTACTTCAGCACCTACCAAACTCCTAAAAGTGCTAAATGATCCGAGCCTCACCATATATGGCGTGGAAACCAGAACTGTTCTCGTATCCTTCTCTACTGTCAATGGAATTTGGTTACCCATCTGCTGCTGTTTCATAGCGCATAGAACAGGTCTTGCAGCCCACGATTTTGATCTGACCTTTTAACCTACTCCACAATCAATCTAGCCCTTCCCTTCCACATAACCCTCCATTTTTCTATCATCCATGTGCCTATCTGAGAATCTCTTAAATGTCCCTAATATATCTGCCTCTACCACCACTTCCCACGTCCCATGCACTGGCCACTCCCTGTGTAAAAAACCGACCTCTGACATCTTCCAATCATCTTCAAATTATGCCCCCACCCCTCCCGTATTAGTTGTTTCCGCCCTTGGAGGAAGTCTTTGGCTGACCACTTGTTCTATGCTCTTATATCTTGTACACTTCCATCAAGTCACCTCTCATTTTCCCTTGCTCCAAAGAGAAAAGTCCTAGTTCACTCAATATGTCCTCACAAGACATGCTCTCTAATCTAGATAGTATCCTGGTAAATCTCCTCTGCACCCTCCAAAGCTTTCACATCTTTCCTATAATGAGACAATCAGAACTGAACACAATATGCTTCTGAATCACTAGCCCAGTAACCTCAATGAAACAAATTAAGATTTAAAAAAAATCACTTAAAAGCTTTTAAACACTGGTAAAAAATTAGAAGTATGTACTTAAACAACAAAAAATACTTTATACTTACCAGTCTTTTCAGCCGGTCCTCTCCATTCGAATCAATGACTTTGCTGTCCCAGAACAGGTCAAACCTGGCACAGGGGGAGTGTTGAGATCTGCTGCAGGTTGACGCTCCTGGACTCCACTGGGCAGCCACTGGAAACTGTTGGCACCCGTGGCCCTTGTAGACAGGCGCTCCCACCCGTCTGCGGGGCCATTGAGGATAAGTGCTGCCATTAACAGCAATTCTAGAATGTGGAACAGTACAGAGCACTATGGCCTTCAGCCCATAGTGTTGTGACAACCTATATAAACCTAACCAATGATTAATCCAGCCCTTCTCTCCTACACAAGCCATAACCCTCCATTTTTATTACATCCATGTGCCTATCTCCCGCCACCTCTGACAGTATATTCCAGGCGCCCACCGCTCTCTATGTAAAAAAAACTGCCTGTGACATTTCCCCTGAACCTCCCACCACTCACCTTCAAAGCACGACCTCTGGCCCATTATCCCTTGGCACTTTGTGGAATCTATCTGTACGTAAGTAAGCTTCTCCATTTCCAAATGGTTCTCCGTTGGTCGGGATTGACCATGGGTATTGCGTCATAGCTGTCTATGTGATACGCAAGCCAGGGCAGTGCGATACAGAGAGCGAGCTGTTGCCCGTGTAGCAGGCTTCCCCTCTCCACACAGCTGATGAGCCCAAAGGAACAGTAGCGATCAATAATTTTACGCAGAGAGTGGTGAGTGCGTGGAATGGGCTGCCGGCGATGGTGGTGGAGGCGGATACAATAGGGTCTTTTAAGAGACTCCTGGATGGGTACATGGAGCTTAGAAAAATAGAGGGCTATGGGCAACCCTAGGTAATTTCTAAAATAAGTACATGTTCGGCACAGCATCGTGGGCTGAAGGGCCTGTATTGTGCTATAGGATTTCTATGTTTTTCTGTTTCTCCTAGATGGCTGCCAACCACAACTGATAGGTCCTATCTGCTCAGGGCAACTGGTTTTAATGCGCCAGTAAGCCACCTTTGCCCTTTCTCCTGTCAGTAGAAACATTTCCGATGGGCTTAGTAGCTAAGCCACATGTGAAGGCCAGGAGCTGGCCTTGGTTGTCAGAGGCTATTTGAAACACACGCCATTAGGAGCATTTAATAGGTAGTGGATGCTGGTCCCATTACCACCCCCGGTTACAACAACCTGAAGGAACCTTAGCTTGTAACTACTTCAAAATATCCTGGTGCAGTTACTGATGCTATACAAATGCAAACCTTATTCACTGGCAAACCCAGAAATACTTTCTCAAGCAAGAGATTGGTTCAATAAAAAAAAGTAGGTCAGGTAGTATCTGTCAAAAGAGAAAAGGAGGTAATGATTCAGATCAAAGAGGTTCTGACAAATGGGTTTTGACGTGAGGCAGTCACCCTGTTTTGCGGCCTGACCTCTCAGTCAAAGTGCAATTTGAGTTTATTGTCATCTGCGCAAGTGCATGTGTGCACAGGTGCAATAAAAAACCTACTTGCAGCAGCATCACAGGCATAGAGTGAATATTTTCAGCTCACCTGTCCTTATTTGAGATCTCCAGCAGCTGCACAGTTTTTGGAGGAGCCTGATGCAGGTTTTTGTCCAGAAACATTGAAATTTTCTTTTCTTTCAACGTGCTGCTCGACCTGTTGAGTTCACCCAGCATTTTGTCAGTGTCTCTGTGACATTCTTTTCTGTTATTTTTTGGTGGGTTATATACTGTGTATCTCCACAAGAGGGAACCCTTTACTGCAGAAAGCAAATCACCACAGGACAACACACAAAATGCTGGATAAACTCAGAAGGTCAGGCAGCATCTAGGGAGATTAATAAACAGTTGCCGTTTCGGGCCGAGACCCTTCATCAGGACTGGAAAGGAAGGGGGAAGACACCAGAATAAAAGGTGGGGGGAGGGGAAGGTGTCACAACCACGGATTTGGCAGCGCAGTAGATACTACAATTGCACTCGTGAATATGCATGTGTCAGCTAATTATTATTTCATTGTGATAGTATTTAATTTCATACTTGTCATCATAGTGCTTGTCAAGACTTGGACAGAGCACAGCAACGCTTCGCTGCCTGTTTGCATTGGCCTCCCTGTGAAATTGGACAGTCGAGTCAGTTGACTCGGAAGACCAGCGGTATTCGTTTAGTATTTAGTTGTTCTTTTCAGCCGCAGTGTAGCTTCGTTTTCCATTTGAGAGTTTTAGTTAATGACCCTGTGTGGTCAAGAGTTTATTGCTTTATTTTCCCTTTAACAGTGTTCACATTAAAGTTTGTGAACTATCGACCCACTTCAGTGTCTCTGTCTCTGCACTTGGGCCGTATCCGAACCAGGTGACAGAAGGAGGACAGCTAGAAGGTGATAGGTGAAGCCAGGTGGGTGGGAAAGGTAAAGGGCTGGAGAAGAAAGAATCTGATAGGAGAGGATAGTGGACCATGGGAGAAAGACAAGGAGGAGGGGACCCAGAGGGAGGTGATAGACAGGAACCAAGTCCTGTTCATGGAACTTTGACACAATGATATTCTCTGGGGAGAATGGCAGTAAAGCTTTAGTTACATATGGCTCTGTCTTACAAAACAGCAGGAGGTAGAGGCTTTGACAGGATTCCTCACGCAGTGAATTGGCTGATGATTAGATTCTGACATGATGTAATGACCACGCATACTCTAACATTAATTAAACCGAACTGTGCGTGGGTCTGTGGCATCTTCCTGTTAAACTCTGATTAACAGAACATTATAGAAGTTCCTGCAACCTTAACTTGACAAGGTAACAAGGAGGGATGATGAGAGCTCACCACATAATAACTTATTCTAATAAAATGTTCATGTAAAAATGAAACGATAAGTTAGAAATTTAACTGTCTAAGGGATAAAATATAGGGAATAGTGGTAAAAGATAATATTGCAGGTGCAAAGCTTACAGGAAAATGTACAATCATAAGGCATTAAGACCATAAGATATAGGAGCAGAAGTAGGCCATTCAGCCCATCGTCTCCTCCACCATTCAATCATGGGCTGATCCAATTCTTTCAGTTATCCCCACTCCCCTGCTTTCACCCCATACCCTTTGATGCCCTGGCTAATCAAGAACCTATCTATCTCTGCCTTAAATACACCCAGTGACTTGGCCTTCACAGCTGCTCGTGGCAACAAATTCCACAGATTTACCACCCTCTGACTAAAGTAATTTTTCCGCATCTCAGTTCTAAAAGGACATCCTTCAATCCTGAAGTCATGCCCTCTTGTCCTAGAATCCCCTATCATGGGAAATAACTTCGCCATATCTAATCTGTTCAGGCCTTTTAACATTCAGGATGTTTCTATGAGATGCCCCCTCATTCTCCTGAACTCCAGGGAATACAGCCCAAGAGCTGCCAGACGTTCTTCATACGGTAACCCTTTCATTCCTGGAATCATTCTTGTGAATCTTCTCTGAACCCTCTCCAATGTCAGTATATCCTTTCTAAAATAAAGAGCACAAAACTGCACACAATACTCCAAGTATGGTCTCACGATTGTCTTATAGAGCCTCAACATCACATCCCTGCTCTTATATTCTATACCTCTAGAAATGAACGCCAACATTGTATTTGCCATCTTCACAACCGACTCAACCTGGAGGTTAACCTTTAGGGTATCTTGCACAAGGACTCCCAAGCATCTCTGCATTTTGAATTCTCTCCCCATCTAAATAATCGTCTGCCCGTTTATTTCTCCCAAAGTGCATGACCATACACTTTCCAACATTGTATTTCATTTGCCACTTCTTTGCCCATTCCCCTAAAGTACCTAAGTCTCTCTGCAGGCTCTCTGTTTCCTCAACACTACCCGCTCCTCCACCTATCTTTGTATCATCGGCAAACTTAGGCACAAATCCATTAATCCCATAGTCCAAAACATTGACATACATCGTAAAAAGCAGCGGTCCCAACACCGACCCTTGTGGTACTCCACTGGTAACCAGCAGCCAGCCAGAATAGGATCCCTTTATTCCCACTCTCTGTTTTCTGCTGACCAGTCAATGCTCCACCTATGCTAGTATGTAATTCCTTTGGCCTATCTTGTCATGTGCCTCCAGGTACTCCGTAATCTCATCCCTAACAATCGATTTCAACAACTTCCCAACCACTGATATCAGGTTAACAGGTCTATAGTTTCCTTTCTGCTGCCTCCCACCCTTCTGAAATAGCGGAGTAACATTTGCAATCCTACCACTACTGCATATCCTTTTCCTCAATGGCTCCCAGCCCCCATGCCACCTTCAGTGTTGTGGTTACATCTCCCCTTCCTCATTAAATCAGCAGTACAGCTGAGTTACCCAAAATAAATGTAATCTGACTGTGCACTGCCGAGTTTCTCAGGGTTGTGGTTTCTAAGTATGCCTGTAATTTCTTAGTACAGCTGTACTTTCAGAAGCAGGATCAGGGTTAATATCACTGGTATATATCGTGAAATTGTGTTCTGTGGCAGCACTACATTGTAATATATAATCATAAGAACTATAAATTATAGTAACAAGTATTTATTAAAAAATCAATACGTAGTGCAAAAATGAGAGAAAAAATACTGAGTTAGTGTTCATGGGTTTCATTGTCCATTCAGTAATCTGATGCTGGATGGGAAGAAGCTGTTCCTGAAATGTTGAGTGTGTGTCTTTGGGCTCCTGTACCTCCTCCCTGATGGAAGAAATGTGATGAGGACACGTCCTGGGTTTCACTGATGCTGCATTTTCTCAGTACGTTGGCTGTTTCTGAGCATAATAGCTTTAAATTAGATCAGATGGCTGTTGGATACTCTCCCCAGGTATGGCCTATAGAAGACCAGTGTAAGAGCAAAAAGGCAAATCCATGTGAAGAAAGAGATACAATCAGATGCACGTCAGCTGTGACAGGGTTTGCAGACCACTACTTCTTATAAGTCAAAACCTAACAGCCTAATTGGCAGTGTTGCTGCACTCCCCGATGAGCTCAAAGCCTCTTATGCACGCTTTGAAAGGGAGAATAAAACTACACCTGTGTGAAACCCCACAGCATCCAATGGCCCTGTGACCTCTGTCTCAGAGGCCAATGTCAGAACATCTTTCAAGAAGGTGAACCCTCGCAAAGCATCAAGCCCTGATGATGTACCTGGTGGGGCTCTGAAAACCTGTGTCACCCAAATGGTGGGAGTATTCAACGACATCTTCAATCCCTCACTGCTGCAGTCCGAGGTTCCCGCCTGCTTCACAAGGGCGACAATCATACCAGTGCCCAAGAGAGCAGGGTGATCTGCCTCAACGACTATTGTCCATTTGCACTGAAGTGCTTTGAGAGGTTGGTCATGGCTAGAGTTAACTCATGTCTGAGCACGGACCTGGACCCACCTCAATCTGCTTACCACCACAATAGGAATCACCCTGGCTCTCCGCTCGGTCTTGGTGCACCTGGACAATAGCAGTACCTACATCAGGCTGCTGTTTGTCAATTACAGCTCAGTGTTCAACACCATCATCCCCTCAGTACGAATCAACAAGCTTCAAAATCTGAGTCTTTGTACTTCCCTCTGCAACTGATTTCCAATGCAGATTGGAAATAACATCTCTACCTCGCTGACAATAAACCCTGGCACACCTCAGGGGTGTGTGCTTAGCCCACTGCTCTACTCTCTCTAAACTCATGGCTGTGTGGCTAGGAACAGCTCAAATGTCACCTATAAATTTGCCAATGACACCACTGGTGCTTGTAGAATCTCAGATGGCGACGAGGAGGCATACAGGAGTGAGATAGAGTGGCGTCACAACAGCCTCGGTCTTACTGAATCAACAGTTGTTGACTTCAGGAAGGGGAGTCAGGAGAACGCACGCCCGTCCTCATCAAAGGGTCAGCTTCACGTTCCTGGGCATCAACAGCTACATTCCCTCCATTATCAGATTTCTGAAGAGCCTATAAACACTACCTCATTATTTAGTTCCCTTCGTCCACTACATATAATACAAAACAATGAACTACTCCTCGGTTGCACTATATACATATTTATTTTTTTTGCAACTTATCATAATAGTATTGATGTCTTGCCCTATACTGCCACAAAAACAACAAATTACACAGTTACAGTACTGCACAAAAGTCTTAGGTATATATATATATAGAGCTAAGGTGCCTAAGACTTTTGCACAGCACTGTAATAATTTTATGTACTGCAATGTTCTGCTGCTACAAAACAAAAATCGTGACATATGTGAGTGATGATAAACCTGATTCTGATGTGGGTCTCTATTGTAGACTGCGAGTGGGAAGGGGTCAGAGAGAGGAGAATCATGGTTGGGAAAAGGGGGAGAGGGGCGAGCGGGAAGCACCAGAGAGACATTCTGTAATGATCAATAGGTCCCCTACAGACAGAAACAGGTGAATTGATTATGGGGAGCAAGGACATGGCAGACCAATTGAATAATTCCTTTGGTTCTGTCTTCACTAAGGAGGACATAAATAATCTTCCAGAAATAGTAAGGGACAGAGGGTCCAGTGAGATGGAGGAACTGAGCGAAATACATGTTAGTAGGGAAGTGGTGTTAGGTAAATTGAAGGGATTGAAGGCAGATAAAACCCAGGGCCAGATGGTCTGCATCCTAGAGTGCTTAAGGAAGTAGCCCAAGAAATAGTGGATGCATTAGTGATAATTTTTCAAAATTCGTTAGATTCTGGACTAGTTCCTGAGGATTGGAGGGTGGCTAATGTAACCCCACTTTTTAAAAAAGGAGGGAGAGAGAAACCGGGGAATTATAGACCGGTTAGCCTAACATCGGTGGTGGGGAAACTGCTGGAGTCAGTTATCAAAGATGTGATAACAGCACATTTGGAAAGCGGTGAAATCATCGGACAAAGTCAGCATGGATTTGTGAAAGGAAAATCATGTCTGACGAATCTCATAGAATTTTTTGAGGATGTAACCAGTAGAGTGGATAGGGGAGAACCAGTGGATGTGGTATATTTGGATTTTCAAAAGGCTTTTGACAAGGTCCCACACAGGAGATTAGTGTGCAAACTTAAAGCACATGGTATTGGGGGTAAGGTATTGATGTGGATGGAGAATTGGTTAGCAGACAGGAAGCAAAGAGTGGGAATAAACGGGACCTTTTCAGAATGGCAGGCAGTGACTAGTGGGGTACCGCAAGGCTCAGTGCTGGGACCCCAGTTGTTTACAATATATATTAATGACTTGGATGAGGGAATTAAATGCAGCATCTCCAAGTTTGCGGATGACACGAAGCTGGGTGGCAGTATTAGCTGTGAGGAGGATGCTAAGAGAATGCAGAGTGACTTGGATAGGTTGGGTGAGTGGGCAAATTCATGGCAGATGCAATTTAATGTGGATAAATGTGAAGTTATCCACTTTGGTGGCAAAAATAGGAAAACAGATTATTATCTGAATGGTGGCTGATTAGGAAAAGGGGAGGTGCAATGAGACCTGGGTGTCATTATACACCAGTCATTGAAAGTGGGCATGCAGGTACAGCAGGCGGTGAAAAAGGCGAATGGTATGCTGGCATTTATAGCGAGAGAATTCGAGTACAGGAGCAGGGAGGTACTACTGCAGTTGTACAAGGCCTTGGTGAGACCATACCTGGAGTATTGTGTGCAGTTTTGGTCCCCTAATCTGAGGAAAGACATCCTTGCCATAGAGGGAGTACAAAGAAGGTTCACCAGATTGATTCCTGGGATGGCAGGACTTTCATATGAAGAAAGACTGAATGAACTGGGCTTGTACTCGTTGGAATTTGGAAGATTGAGGGGGGATCTGATTGAAACGTATAAAATCCTAAAGGGATTGGACAGGCTAGATGCAGGAAGATTGTTCCCGATGTTGGGGAAGTCTAGAACAAGGGGTCACAGTTTGAGGATAAAGGGGAAGCCTTTTAGGACTGAGATTAGGAAAAACTTCTTCACACAGAGAGTGGTGAATCTGTGGAATTCTCTGCCACAGGAAACAGTTGAGGCCAGTTCATTGGCTATATTTAAGAGGGAGTTAGATATGGCCCTTGTGGCTACAGGGGTCAGGGGGTATGGAGGGAAGGCTGGGGCGGGGTTCTGAGTTGGATGATCAGCCATGATCATAATAAATGGCGGCGCAGGCTCGAAGGGCCGAATGGCCTACTCCTGCACCTATTTTCTATGTTTTCTAAACCAATTGTTTGGAATCAAATGACCTCACCTGGTGTTGGGTGTGTCTGCACCCGCGCTACCCCCCACTCCTGGCACTCCTCCTCTGCCACCTGACCCACACCCGTCCCATGGCTCTCCACCCTCACCATTCCCAACACCCTTTTCTCCTGCCAGATTTACAGACTCGCTCTCCGCCCCACATTGACAAATACACTATTGTGCAAAAGTCTTAGGCACCCTAGCTATGTGTGTGTGTCTAAGACTCTTGCACAGTACTGTAAGAGCATGTAAACATGCAATGAAAAACTAATGTGCAGCAGAATCACAGGAACAAAGCATCAGATATGTTGCATTCACAAGAAAAAAACATAAATTATCATTAATTATGCACAATTTTTATGTAAGGCCCATTTTAGTACAAAGTGATCACAATAGCCATGCTATTGTGAACTGCTGAGCTCCAACAGAATTTTGTGTGTTGCTCAGGATTTCCAACATCTTCAGACTTTCTGATATTTATGAACCTACCCGGTATGTCTTTGCACTGTGTGAGGAAACCGGAGCACCTGGAGAAAATCCGCGCATTCCATGGGGAAGATGTACAGAGACTCCTTACCGAACGACAGGATTGAACTCTGAACTCTGAAGCCTCAAGCTGTAATAGCACTGCGCTAATCGCCACACTACCGTAGCACCGCGTCCAATGTACTCGTGATATATTGGGCTGAGTCCACCACTGGCTGCAGCTTTTTACATCCTTGTGCAACCAGTCCTGTTTAAAGATTACCAACCTGAAACATTGCCTCCGTTTCTCCCTCCACAGATGCTGCCTGATTTGCTGAGTCTTTCAGGTTGTCCAGGTTTCCTGCATCTGCAATGTTCTGCCTTTGTCTCGGTAATGGGTGCACTGCTCCATTCCAGAGTGTACTCTCCACTGATTACACTGCTCACTCAGGCTCAAGCCATTAAGCAGCAGCTCTGTGTGTACAGTATGATTGGATAACCTAAATTAATTACACCAGCTAAACATGCAAGGAAAAGGCAATTTGTCTCCAACACTTCAGTGAAGAATGAGACCTTTCTGGAGTGACATGTTGATTTAGTCCCTGTTTCTCGAGTAAACAAGCAAGCAGTGTATTTTTGCATGATTTGGTGTAATACTTTCATATTTCACAGTCTACACTCAGAATGGTGAATGTTCTCTTTCCAACAGTGAGACAAATGGAATTCTTCCTAACTGTTTCACTTTCAACTCAAGTTTCTAATTAATAAAACAGAGATGATCATTTTCTATCAAGTGGTTTGACTGTCCATTTCCCCAGAATCTGAAAAGTAACATTCAGCATGGCATTCTCCACCCTCAGCCAATTACATATTTGCAATTTAGCCATGTGATCAACAGGCAACAATCAGCGAATGGGAATCAGAATCAGATAATTACCACTGGCAGACAGTACTGTGCAAAACTCTTAGGCACACACACACACACATATATATATATAGGGAGCTTTTCCTCTTTTCCCAACCATGATTCCCCTCTCCTTGCCCCCTTCCCACTCTCAGCCCACAACAGCAATCCAAATTGGAAACAGGTTTATCAGCACTCACATATATTATGACATTTGTTTTTTGAGGTAACAGTACAGTACAATATATAAAATTACTACAGTACTGTGTAGATGTCAATAAACTTGACTTTGATGTTGTCCTTGTAAACAGTAGGAAATGAATCAAGATTTTTAGTTGTAGTGAGCACGATGGAAGGGGCTGCGACAGGCTGGAGAGATTGTGACTTTTGGAGGCATGGCTGCGAGAGGGTGATGAAACATAGAAACATAGAAAACATACAGCACAATACAGGCCCTTTGGCCCACCAGGTGGGTGAGAAATTAAAGTGTGTCTTGGGGAAGGGTATGTGAGAGGAGTAATGTCTGAAGCCTGAAATAGCTGAAAAAGAGAGGGGAAATGTAGGATTGTACCTGGGATATCTGAATGTCTGAAATTGTTGAAATTGACATGGAATCCAAAGGTTGTAATGGACCTACTCTGGAGATACGTTCCATAAGCTGCCCACAGGGTCAGAATCAGAATCACTTTATTACCAGTATGTGAAACATACCAGAATTGATTGTGGTTTGGTGCCAAGCATAAAACACAGGACAGTATCATTACAGACAACACAACAGCAATCAACAATTTATAAGACAATAGTGCAAACAGCCATGAGCAATCAACAATTAGCAGGATGATCACATGCGCAAACATCAATAATCAAACTTAAATAAATGTGAACATATGAACAGATTGAATAATTACCAACAGAACAAGGAGAGCAGGAAAGACCATTTAACAGAAGTCGTTCAGGAACAGTCAGGGTATGACATCTGAGTGAGTTTTGTTGAGAAGCTGGATAGCTACTGGAACCTGAAACATCGCTTCTATTTCTCTTTCCTCCCATGCAACCTGACCAGTTCAGCATTTCCAACATGATTTTTAGTTCATCTTAAAAGGAGTTCTGTCCCACCTCTCTTCCAAGTCACAGCTGAGAACTCAAGTACTGCTCGGTGCTGCCCTCCAGTGTTCACGCAGTGGAAGAACAAGCTGGAGATTCGGGGAATTGCATTACATAAATTTTACTTTTTTTATTGAGATACAGCACAGAACAGGCCCCTCCAGCCCAATTGTCTCACACCACCCTGCAGTCCCCCGATTTAACCTAGCCTAATTATGGAACAATTTGCAATGACCAATTAGCCTACCAACTGGTATGTCTGGACTGTGGGACAAAACCCCACGACTGTACTCCCTGTGACTGTGCTACAGTTTCCTCCTACAATCCAAAGATGTACCAGATAGTAGGTCTTGAATGTGATTCTGGAGCTGTTAGAGCCTGTAATTTGCATTATGGAGATTATTTGTGTGTTTCAATGCTCTGCAGTCTCCGAGAGGATTCTGTGAGTCAGATGAAGTGTGCACGAAACTTGTGGCAAGAAGGCTGCAGCATGGGGCACGGACCGACGTTCGACTTCATTGAACCAGTTACAAATGCCATTGTTTGCTGATAAAAGCGATGAGGGAGATTGAAACATTGAGGCGAATGTGGAAGGTGAGAGCTGGCTGCCTGCCCTTTGATCACTGGTGGGAACACTCTGCTGCAGGAGAAGGGAGAGCCTACCAGAGAATGTTAACAAGGTTTTCTGCATTTTGGATATGGACTTGGACTTTTTTTCAGTCTTACAGTTTTTTATATTCTGTGTTTTTCGCCCAACTTTCTCATTTTTTTGTGTGTTGGGGAGGAGGATTTGGGGGTTGATGTGCCTGTTACATTTTTGTTCTTTTTTTGTGTGGGAAAGCTGGGTTTTGGGTTTTGATGATTGCTCTGCCATTCCTTACTTTCTTGGTTTCGTGGCTATCTGGAGAAAAAGCTCAGGATTGTATATTTTGATAATAAGTGAACCTTTGAACTTGTAACCATATGTGCTATTTGTGGCATGTGCTGTACGCAGTGTGCTGTGTGCTGGTGGTACTGTGTTTTGCACATTGGCCCCAAAGGAACATTGTTTCTTTTGGCTATATTCATGTATGGTGAATGATTATTAAACTTGAACTTGAACTTAATGTCCACATAAGACTACAGCAAAAAGGAGGAAACCTACACATGTACAGCAACTTCCATTGGCTCAGGCCAACTCTGAATGCCAAGTAGCCCATTATTTTTCCTTGCTCATTTCTAAGGATGCAAGCATCACTGCCAGCCTACCCAGCATATATTGCGTATCCCATTTGTCCAGCAGATGCCACACTCTGTAACTGTTCCAGTGAAGTTTCCTCCCACAGTATTGTTGAGCGAGGGAGTAGCACACACAAAATGCTGGAGGAACTCAGCAGATCAGGCAGCATCTATGGAGAGGAATAAACCGTCACTGTTTAGGGCCAAGATCCTTCATCAGGAGGAGTACTGATCCATCAGATGAAGGAGGATGGTAGGTGGAAATCATGAAGAGATTCCCTGTGACTTGCATGGAGTCTGAGGGGGCACACGACAAGTCCTAGTTATGCGACTACTGACGCCAGGCCAACAGTCTCTGAGGAGTGCTGATAATGCCTGGGGTCACCCACATTGTAAAGACACTGTACAGAGGAAGGCAATGGCAAATCACTTCTGTATATCAAAAAAAATTATTGCAAGAACCATCATGGTCATGAAGACCATAATCACCTATGTCATACAACATGGCACATAACAATCAGTTCCTTCCTGGAATTCTCCTTCCCTCCGCCATCCCACAAGTCCCTCTTGGGGAAGGCGTAGCACCTGCTTAGCCGCCACCACCCCCCCCCACCCCGCCGGATCAGGGTCACGTGAAGCCATGGGAGCAGGTGGTGGATGGTCGTGTGAGCAGCTGGTGCAGATCACAATTCCTGGTTATGTGACCACTGATGCCAGGCAGACGATCTCTGAAGAGTATTGATAATGGCTAGGGTCACCCATCTTGTAGAGACACTGCCCAGAAGGAGGCAATGACAAACCACTTCTACAGAAAAATTTGACAAGAACAATCATGATCAGATGATGATCGCCTACATAATATGACCTGGGACATAACAAATGAATGAACGTAGGTGAAAGAAAAATGGAGGACTATGCAGGAGGGAAGCATTAGAATGATCTTAGAGTCGGTTAAAAGGTTGGCACAACATTTTGGACTGAAGGGCCTGTAGTGTGCTGTACTGTTCTATATTCTGTGTAGGTTCTTTGACAAACTCCAAAATGATTAGAGTTTTTCCCTTACCTGGCCTTTAGTAATCAACTGTGTCCAGCATGAGTATCTTCCAGGCACCATATGCTCTCCTTATTAGAATCTTCATGACTATATCTCTGAGTGCCTTAAGCAAGGTTTACCATGTATCCTGTGTCGATGTATTAAAACAGCAGCTCAACCAGCTGTGCAGAATGCAGTCTGCTTTCAGATATTTTCACACTTCTGTATTGATTGGATGAGCAGGACCTGTTCAAACTGGGAAAACAGAATCTTCAGCTTTCAAGACGACTTAGAAGGATTATCAGCTTCAGGAGCCTGTTTCACAAACCACACTGTGCAAGACATTACTTCCTACAAAGCGAAACCCAATAGCATGAATGGCAGCGATGCTTCACTACCAGATTAACCTAACTATGCCCACTTTGGAAGGGAGAATATAACGACAGCTGTGAAGATCCCCGCTGCACCTGCTGACCCTGTGATCTCTGTCTCAGGGGTTGATGTTAGACTGAACCCTCGCAAGGCGGAAGGTCCGGATGGAATCCCTGGTAAGGCTCTGAAAACCTGTGCCAACCAACTGGTGGGGGTATTCAAGGACATTTTCAACCTCTCACTGCTACGGGTGGAAGTTCCCACTTCAAAAAGGCAACAATTATACCAGTGCCTAAGAAGAATAATGTGGGCTGCCTTAATGACTATCGCCCGGTAGCACTCACATCGACAGTGATGAAATGCTTTGAGAGGTTGGTCATGATTGGAATGAACTCCTGCCTCAGCAAGGACCTGGACCCATTGCAATTTGCCTATCACCATAATAGGTCAATGGCAGATGCAATATCAATGGCTCTCCACACGGCCTTAGACCACCTGGACACATATGTCAGGATGCTGTTCATTGACTATAGCTCAGCGTTTAATACCATCATTCCAGAGATCCTGATTGAGAAGTTACAGAACCTGGGACTCTGTACCTCCCTCTGCAATTGGATCCTCAACTTCCTAACCAAAAGACCACAGTCTGTGCAGGTTGGTGATAAGAGAGACTTGGCTAGGTGAGGGGAATGGGCAAAGAAGTGGCAAATGAAATACAATGCTGGAAAGTGTGTGGTCATGCACTTTGGCGGAAGAAATAAATGGGCAGACGATTATTTGGATGGGGAAAGAATTCAAAACGCAGAGATGCAAAGGGACTTGGGAGTCCTTGTGCAGGATACCCTAAAGGTTAACCTTCAGGTTGAATCAGTGGTGAAGAAGACAAATGCAATGTTGGCATTCATTTCTACAGGTATAGAATAAAAGAGCAAGGATGTGATGTTGAGGCTCTAGAAGGCACTCGTGAGACCACACTTGGAGTATTGTGGGCAGTTTTGGGCTCCTTATTTTAGAAAGGATATACTGACATTGGAGAGGGTTCAGAGAAGATTCACAAGAATGATTCCAGGAATGAAAGGGTTACTGTATGAGGAACGTCTGGCAGCTCTTGGGCTGTATTCCCTGGAGTTCAGGAGAATGAGGGGGGATCTCATAGAAACATCCTGAATGTTAAAAGGCCTGAACAGATTAGATATGGCAAAGTTATTTCCCATGATAGGGGATTCTAGGACAAGAGGGCATGACTTCAGGATTGAAGGATGTCCTTTTAGAACTGAGATGCGGAAAAATTACTTTAGTCAGAGGGTGGTAAATCTGTGGAATTTGTTGCCACGAGCAGCTGTGAAGGCCAAGTCATTGGGTGCATTTAAGGCAGAGATGGATTGGTTCTTGGTTAGCCTGGTCATCAAAGGGTATGAGAAGAAGGCAGAGGAGTGGGGATGACTAGGAGGATTGCATCAGCCCATGATTGAATGGCGGAGCAGATGCGATGGGCCGAGTGGCCTACTTCTGCTCCTATATCTTATGGTCTTATGATCATAACATCTCCTCCTCGCTGGTGATCAACACTGACGCACCTCAGGGGTGTGTGCTTAGCCCACTGCTCTATTCTCTATATACCCACGGCTGTGTGGCTAGGCATAGCTCAAATACCATCTATAAATTTGCTGACGATACAACCATTGTTGGTAGAATCTCAGGTGGTGACGAGAGGGTGTACAGGAGTGAGATATGCCAACTAGTGGAATGGTGTCACAGCAAGAACCTGGCACTCAACGTCAGTAAGACAAAAGAGCTGATTGTGGACTTCAGCAAGGGTAAGATGAAGGAACACATACCAATCCTCATAGAGGGATCAGAAGTGGAGAGAGTGAGCTGTTTCAAGTTCCTGGGTGTCAAGATCTCTGAGGATCTAACCTGGTCCCAACATATCAATGTAGTCATAAAGAAGGCAAGACAGCGGCTATACTTTATTAGGAGTTTGAAGAGATTTCGCATGTCAACAAATACACTCAAAAACTTCTACAGATGTACCGTGGAGAGCATTCTGACAGGCTGCATCACTGTCTGGTATGGGGGGGCTACTGCACAGGGCCGAAAAAAGCTGCAGAGGGTTGTAATTCTAGTCAGCTCCATCTTGGGCACTAGCCTACAAAGTACCCAGGACATCTTTAGGGATTGGTGTCACCGAAAGGCAGCGTCCATTATTAAGGACCTCCAGCACCCAGGGCATGCCCTTTTCTCACTGTTACCATCACGTAGGAGGTACAAAAGCCTGAAGACACGCACTCAGTGATTCAGGAACAGCTTCTTCCCCTCTGCCTTCCGATTCCTAAATGGACATTGAACCTTTGGACACAACCTCACTTTTTTAATATACAGTATTTCTGTTTTTTGCACAATTTTTAATCTATTCAATATACGTATACTGCAATTGATTTACTTATTTATTATTATTATTTTTCTTCTTCTATATTATGAATTGCATTGAACTGCTGCTGCTAAGTGAACAAATTTCATGACACATGCTGGTGATAATAAACCTGATTCTGATTCTGTCCCTCCCTAGAGTATTCAACACTGAGAGTCATGGCTTTTTCCATTGCAATTGTCACTGTGACCTAAAACTCAAATCCACTAGCATTTTCCAGGATACCCAGAGGAACACTGGCAGATATTCCAAGTCAAGACCATGTAATTAAAATGACTGAGATCTCATTCTTTCTTCATAGATGTTTCCTGGCATGCTGAGTATTTATATTTTCAGTTTTTACTTTAGGTTTTTATAGCATCTGGGGGTATCTACTTTTCAAAATTCCCAATTGTAGATGTTACACTCATCATTATCCATTATGTGTCATGGGTAATCATGGTCTGTCCGTGTCAATTATTGTCGTTGGCAAATATTTTGACAGAAGTGGTTTGCCATTGCCGTCACAATTTAGGGTATTTTGGAAGATGACTACCATACCTTGCAGGTCGCTTCGTCTAAGTCCCTGGGAACAAGCCTTTAGCCCCATTATTTCACTTTCACTTTGTACTTTTTCTCTTGTAGCAGGGATTGTTTGAAATTCCTCTCTCCTTTTTGTCCATGGATTTTACTTTTATTGGGATACTTTTATTGACTTCTATTATGATGATATATATAAAATAATTTGCCAAAATTCCTGCCATTTCCTTAATTCCTATTTTAATTTCACAGCTTAACTCTTGAAGGGATTATTATTTAGCTTAACCACTCTCTTTTTGAAGAGTCTGGTACTATCATACTTTTCATTAGTTTACTATCAGTGACTATTCTCTTCCTCTTCATATTTGTTTCCATCATCCTTTGTCACCACTACTCTTTCTTTATCACTACCCTTCTCAACTTCCCCTATCTTTTCTGCAAAATCGCTATCATCCTCAATTTATATAGTTAGACATGTCTAGGTCATGCCTTTAATTCCTTATTTTGTTATTGAGATACATCATGGAGTAAGCCTTTCCAAACCTTCAAACCATGCTGCCCAGCAACCTCCAATTTAATCTGAGCCTAATTACAGGACAACTTACAATGACCAAATAACCTACTGATCAGTATGTCGTTGGACTGTGGGAGGAAACCAAAGCGCTCAGAGAAAACCCACGCAGTCACATGCATACTCCTTAGACAGTGACAGGAATTGAACTCGGATCGCTGATACTGTAAAGCATTCTGCTAACCACTACAGTACTGTGCCTCCCCAATTCTCTGTGAAATATATTTTGGTTGAATTTCTTAAAATTCATTTTTCTAATACAATTTAATCAGCATTGCCCTCATATCTAATTAACTCTCATTAATGTTACCACACTTGTTTCAGACTTCTGTTTTCCAATCTCAAACTGAATGTGGAATTCTATTAAGTTATGAATCACTCTTTCCCAAAGGATCTTTTTCCATAAGATCATTACACATGGCCAGATCAAAAATACTGTAGCCCTATCGCTGACTAGTTCCAGAAAATATTACTTTAAGAAATCGGACCTGAACTTTTGCTCAAGGATCCCTTTGCCAAATTGGTTTATCCAAATTATATGAAGACTTAGACCATAAGACCATAAGATATAGGAGCAGAATTAGGCCATTTGGGCCAATGAGTCTGCTCCACTATTTCATCATGGCTGATCGATTGTTCCTCTCAGTCCCAATCTCCTGCCTTCTCCCCATATCCCTTCATGCCCTGAACAATCAAGAATCTATCAACCTCTGCCTTAAATATACATAAAGACTTGGCCTCCACAGCTGCCTATCTTAAGTCACCATTGATTATTGGAGTTCTTTTCTTACAAGCCCCCATTATTTCTTGATTTGTACTCTGTCCTGCAATGTAAAGTCTACTGTCAGGCAGCTACAAAGTGCTCCCATAGGAGTTCTTTCCCATACTGCAGTATCTCTGAACTCCATGAGGCCTGATGCACATCTTGATTTTCCAAATCATGATCATTTCTCACAACTGTGCTGATCTCAGGTAGTATTAAGAGAGCAACCTCACTTCCCCCATCTGAAATGTCAAGAATCACTGAATATTCAGTCACTTAGCAACCACACCTGTGCTGGCTCTCAGATAATACCCATTCATTCCTCATCATGACATCAATTCACCTATCTTGATTGAAAGCTGCAAGTAGAGTTTTTCATTTTGCCATTTTTCTCTACATTGCAAACATTTTTAGCTGTTATCCTTCCTGCCAAACTCTATCTTTATACCTGTTGCTGCTCGGTAATGTCAGTGTGTCCACTCTTTTTAGTTTTTATCTTATTGGCTGCATCACCAGCAACCCACTGATTTAACCCAGGACTAATCTACAATGACCAATTAACCAACTAACCGGTACACCTTCAGAGTGTGGGAGGAATCCGGAACACGCAAAGGAAACCATGCATTCCAAACTCCTTACAGAGGATTGATCTCCAAACTCTGACACCCCGAGCTGGATAGTGTCACGCTAACCGCTACACCACTGTAGTGCCCAACTTTCTAAATTTCCTTCACCTAATTCTATCCACCAATCCCTTTCAACCACCACTATCAGCAACACTGCATCTAATTTCTACTCTGAAGCCCTGGCTACAGCCCAAAGCAGTTCTTGACCAGGTCACAAAGATCAGGGCCAGTTTAGTGACTATTGTCATAACAGCTGCTTCATTCCCCATCACTAGGGCCAGTTCTCCATCAGTCCAATTATCCCACGCTGATCTTTGACGCTCTGATCTTGACCCTATGGCAATTGTCACACAGCTTAAGTTCAATCCAGAGCTGATCAACTTTTGTGTTTCTATATTTTAATTTAGTGCCTAGCTGATCCTACACCCTCAACTAAACCACTACTTCGCTCCACTTATGATACAGATATCTTGCCTCATAACATTCTTGATGTTAAACAATTCCAATTACTTTGCATCTGTTGTTGTCTCGAAACAGAGTTTGTTCATCTTTCCACTATTCCTATTGAAGCATAGCATTTGATTATTTTCAGATTCCTATTTCTTGCAACTAATGCTACAATTTGTTGTATTGCAATTGATTGACACATTCATTACTGTTTAAAAATAGGTTCAAGAATACTTCATTAGCTGCAAAGTTCTCCAAATTGTCTAGAGGTTGTAATCGGCTTTGCCTAAGCGTATATTGTTATCTCATATCCATCTCATGTTTTGCAGAAAAATTGCCAATAGATGGTAATAATTTACCCGGAGCATGTTCTCTTCTGCCTTTATGCTTAGTTTTTCTGAAAGGCACCTTCCTGTCTTTGAAGGGTGGATTGGCCATCTTTGTAATACATAGTGTAGGTTCAAAGCTGCTAACCCCAGCAGAGCCTCGTAAAGACCATAAGATATAGGAGTAGAATTAGGCCAATTGTCCCATTGAATCTGTTCTGCCATTTCATCAGGCTGGTCCATTTCCCCCTCAGCCCCAATCTCCTGCCTTCTCCCTGTATGCCTTCATGACCTGACCAATCAAGAATCTATCCACCTCCGCCTTATATGTACATAAAGACTCGGCCTCCACAGCTGCTCGTGGCAATGAATTACACAGATTCACCGCTCTCTGGCTAAAGAAATTCCTACTCATCTCCGTCCTTAAAGGACGCTCTTTATTCCGAAGCTATGTCCTCTGGTCTTAGACTTCCCCACCAAATGAAACATCCTCTCCAGAACCACTCCACTGAGGCCTTTCAACATTTGATAGGTTTCTTTCAGGTCACCCCTCATTCTTCTGAATTCCAATGAATACAGGCCCAGAGCCATCAGATGCTTTTCATATGACAAGCCATTCAATCCTGGAATCATTTTTGTGAACCTCCTTTGAACCCTCTCCAGTTTCAGCACATGGTCCCTGAACTCCTCCATCCTGATCATAAAAGTGCAACAGCGCCTTTATTTCCTACGGAGCATCAAGAAAGCTCACCTCTGTCCCAGGATACTGACAGACTTTTACTGCTGTACCATTGAGAGCATACTCACCAACTGCATCTCAGTGTGGTATGGCAATTGTCCCATATCAGACCGCAAAGCACTCCAGCGTGTGCTGAAAACTGCCCAGTAGATTATCGGCACCCAATTGCCCACCATTGAGAACATCTACCATAAACGCTGCCTGGGCAGGGCGAAAAGCATTATCAAGGATGCATCTCACCCTAACCCTGGTCCTTTTACTCTCCTCCCATCCAGTAGGCGCTACAGGAGCCTCTGCTCCCGCACCAGCAGGCATCGGAAGAGCTTCTTCCCTGAGGCTGTGACCCTGCTGAACCTCACATCACAGCGCTAAGCAGTATTGCACCCATATTGTACTGTCTCAGTACTTTTAATCTGTGTGTTGTAGCACTTACTTTTTATTCACAGTTATTTTGTAAATAACACTATTCTTTGCATTTCTGGTTAGATGCCAACTGCATTTCATTGGCTTTGTATCTGTACTTGGCACAATGACAATAAGTTGAATCTATCTATCTATCTATCCTTTCTTTGATAAGGGGCCCAAAGCTGCTCACAATACTCCAAGTGAGGCCTCACCAATGCTTTATAAAATCTCAACATCCTTGCTTTTATATTCTAGTCCTCTTGAAATGAATGCTAACATTGCATTTGCCTTCCTCATCCTCGACTCAACCTGCAAATGAACCTTTAGGGAATCCTGCATAAGGGCTCCCAGGTCCCGTTGCACCTCAGATTTCAAATCAGTTTATTTGACATTAATCCTGGAGATTCCCTGAAAAGCTCTCCTGATCAATCAGTCCAGCAGGAGCCTGCCAGATTATCTGGAGAAATAGAAAATTGATTGGACTGCCCATTGAGCCATTGCATCAGAAATTTTCCCCAGGTATGAGACAAACCTCTGTAATGACATTGAAAGGGATGAAACTACCATATGGTTTAACCTCTGTTCTACCCTGAATCTGTAAAAGCATCTAATAATAGAAACAATTCATCTCTCAATAGCATTGCCTCATTTTATTTAATAGCTTACAACATACCTTTTGTTTTACATCATTAACTCTTTGTTCCTAGAATGTGAACAGCAAGGTCTCCTAGAAGTGATGCTTAGTAGTAATCATTGACTATTATATATATATATGCACTAAGGAATTAATGATGCTTTATATTTTATACGTGCCACGTGTGGGCACGTGGCCAAGTGGTTAAGGCATTCGACTAGCGATCTGAAGGTTGTGAGTTCGAGCCCCAGCCGAGGCAACGTGTGTTGTGTCCTTGAGCAAGGCACTCAATCACACATTGCTCTGCGATGACACTGGTGCCAAGCTGTATGGGTCCTAATGCCCTTCCCTTGGACAACATCGGTGTCACGGAGAGGGGAGACTTACAGCATGGGCAACTGCTGGTCTTCCATACAACCTTGCCCAGGCCTGCGCCCTGGAGATTGAAGACTTTCCAGGCGCAGATCCATGGTCTCGCAAGGCTAACGGATGCCTTCCATATTTTATAAACATGAGAAAATCTGCAGATGCTGGAAATCCAGAGCAACTCACATAAACTGCTGGAGGAACTCAGCAGGTCAGGCAGCATTCAAGGAAATGAATAAACAGTTGACATTTCTGGCCGAGACACTTCATCAGGTCTGGGAAGGAAGGTGGAAGATGCCAGAATAAAAAGGTGGGGGAGGGGAAGGAGGATAGCTAGAAGGTGATAGGTGAAGCCAGGTGGGTGGGAAAGGTCAAGGGCTGGAGAGGAAGGAATCTGATTGGAGAGGAGAGTGGACCACAGGAGAAAAGGATGGGGGAAAGGACCCAGGGAGAGGTGATAGGCAGGTGAGAAGAGGTAAGAGGCTAGAGTGGGGAAAAGAAGAAGAGGGTAGGAGAAGAGGGATTTTTGTACCACCGTGGCACAAGAGGAGGCCACAGGCTGACTTGTCGGAATGGGAATAGGAATAAGAATCTGTAGTTTCTTAGGCCTGATTGAAAACATAGAATTCTCTAGAGTTATCAAATCCAATTGCTTCTAAAAAGATCAGATTTATGATCCCTGGAACATTAACCAGAAGATTGGCACAAATGTCTAATTACAGTATAATTAACTATATTTCCATTCCATTGTTTTCTCCTGTAAAAGGAGCTGACTTTCTCCATAGACAATGAAATAGAAGGACGTGAAGAAAATGTACTCATGTCATTCATTACATTCTGAGTTTTCCAAACTTGTACAATTGCCCTGAATTCCCCCAATTCTTTGCCCTTCCTCATACATTGTGGCAGCTCTAATTTTTATGATTTTGTGAAAATACTCCTTTCAAGTAATCAATGGGTTAAGGGTGAAAGGTGAGAAGTTTAAGGGGAACATGAGAGGAAACGCTTAGAGGGTCATGAGTGTGGAACAAGCTGCCAGCGCAAGTGATGCATGCAAGCTTGATTTCAATGTTTAAGCGAAGTTTGGATGGAAACATCAATGGTAGGGGTATGGAGGGCTATGGTCCTGGTGCAGGTCAATGGAAGTCGGCAGTTTAAATGGTTTGGCATGGACTAGATGGGCCAAAGGGCCTGTTTCTGTGCTGTACTTCTGTATGGCTCTATGACTCTATGCATGAACAAAATAGTAACTGTATTGTAGCTAGTCTTGGGTGCCTAATTCACAGCAGTTAAACTATGGATTGAACAAATTTTTTTTCAGTTATTTTATATATACTTCAGAACTGTTACAATTTTTTAAAGCTTGCAATGCTGAATTGTCCCTCTTACAGAATATCTTCAACATAGCTAAGCTATTAATAATTGACAGTATTGGGGCTGGCTGAGTTTTAATAAGTCGATGTTTCTGCAGTAATGCATTGCCATCTGCTCTTTCATGTTGAAACTCTAAAGTAAATGTCACAGAAGTGTTTGACCTTTGGACAAATCCAAAGAGGTTTCCAGCGCAGGACAAACACGGATAGAAAATGGAGCAAGTAACACTGTGACTTTATCAGTGTTCGATGAAAGCAAGGTGTCTAGACCTACTAGATTCTCCCTTTTACAGAACAATAGCAGTTCAATCATAAATAGGTTTTGTTTGAACACCCATTCCATCTATGATAAATTCTCATCATATTCCACCATGGAATGTGGCAACTCACTGCTGCGTTTTATTACAGTGATTATAGAGTTGAGGTGTTTGTGGCGTCCATTCCGGGGCAGCTCACCCACCGGACGCTCAGCTCTCACCTGTGGCTGCAATCGGCAGTGGCTGCACCCTGGAACAACCCTTGAACAGGCTGGCTAAACCAGGTGAGGGTAGCCGACGGCCTCATACCCTGGTGAGATCGGGACATGCAAAGTCGGCCCTAGCGGGCTGGGCGGATCAGATCTACAGGGAGATCCAATGACCAGGACGGCAGTACTGCAACTCTCCATGGAGGGTGAAGGACATGACGAGGCACAGAAGACGTCATGATCATCCACTGCAACCAAGGAAGACCCCAGTTTGTGATGCTTATTTGTACCACTGGACCTGGACTTCTGCGGTCAAGGTGGAATTGCCCCAGAGCAACAGCTTTTCCTCTTTAAAAGTTCTCCCACACAGGTTTCCTGTCATCGTCGGACACCAACCATATAGTGGGGAAATCTCATTCTTCTCAACTCCGGCAAGCTTTCTACCTAATTTGTTCAAATAAGTTCTTGATTTCCCATTCCTCTTAAATCTTTACAGCATGTTATTAAACTCTCCAGCTCTGCTGCCGTTTTGAAGAGATTTACTATGTGTTACCTACTTTAAACTCAAGAGGAGCTGGGGAGCCATGAAAGAGCTGAACATCCATCACAGCACCGGAAATGGCCTTTCTGCCCACAATGTTGTTCCGAAGCAATTAAATTAGTAATTAAAAGCCTATTATATTTTTCCACTCTGCCTGCACAATGACAGTGGTTTTGTGGAGAAACCAAAGGAGGGGTAAGGTGCTCTTTCCCTCCACTAGCCTGCAGGTCACCCTTAGGGAAGTTGCAGCACCTGCTTAGCGCCCCCCCCCACCCCCGATCATGGTCACGTGAAGCCATGGGGGCAGGTGGTGGATGGTCGTATGAACAGCTGGTGCCTATCACAAGTCCTGGTTATGTGATCACTGACACCAGACAGACGAGCTCTGAAGAGTATTGACAATGGCTGGAGTCATCTGTCTGGTAAAGACACTGCCCAGTAGAAGGCAATGGCAAACCACTTCTGTGGTAAAAATTGCCGAGAACCATCATTATTATTGTCACATTACTAAGATACAGTGAAAACCTTGTTCTGCAAATTGTTCATGCAGATCAAACTATTGAAAGAGTGCAGTGCGAGAAGGCAATAGTGCAAGATCAATACGAGGTGGACTGTGAAGCCAAGAGTCCAGCTTACAATAAAAGAGGTCCATTCAAGAATTTGATAACAGTGGTTAGAAGCTGCCCTTGAGCCCATTGGCATGCGCTTTCAGGAATTTGTAACTTCTGCCCAGTGGGACAGCGGAGCAGAGAGAATGTCTGGAGTGGGTGGGGGTCTGCAATAATGCTGGCTGCTTTACAGAGGTAGCAACGTAGTCCACAGAAGTCCATTGAAGTGACACTGATTTCTGCAATGTGTTGAGCTGTGTCCAAAACTCTCTGCAGTTTCTTGTCGTCAATTGCAGAGCAGTTGCCACATCTGGGTAGAATGCTTTCTATGGTGCATCCAGAAAAATTAGTGAGGATTAACAAGTTATTCTAAATTTCTTTAGCCTCTTGACCCAAACTCATCTGACCATGAATGGTCCTGCTCCAGTTCTCCCAGTTAGAGCCCTGGGCTGGAGGGTCATTGTCCTGTCTGGAGCCCCAGGGTAGACAGTCACTGTACTGTCTGGAGCCCTGGGCTGGATAGTTTCTGTCCTGTCTGGAGCCCCAGGGTGGACGGTCACTGTCCTGTCTGGAATCCTGTGGCGGGAAGTCGCTCCCCCAAATGAAGCACGTTTAATCACAAAAGATGCTCAGCCTCTGAATCACTCTCAGTTACACACGTACAGTATCTCAGAATGCAGTATGTATCCTACTTTGTAATTTGTTTTGTAATATCCTTTCCACTTTGAGTACTTGCCTTACCCATGGAGACATGCCTTCCATCACCCTGGTAACTGAGAATAACTGCCCTATTAGAACTGTTCAGAAACTAGAATCTAGGCCGATCATTGTTTTCACCTTATGAGGAGAAAAATATTTTGGAGCCAAAGTAGAGAGTTCCTGGCCTAAGTAAGCTAAGAATGAGTCTGCTGACAATCTGAACCCTGTCTGAGGCCAACAAATAGAACAGGTTATCCTTGGGAGCATAAATTCTCCTTGCAGTACCAAATACAATTGCCTCTAGCATCAGCAGGCCTAAACCATGAAATCATTAAACTAATGATCCTCAGTCACAGCCCCCTAAGACTGAATGTAGTTTAAACTGGAAATTTCACTGCATCCCTATTGCTGATGGACAGAATTTTGTAATTGTTGGATCTAGAGATGATGTTGTCCAAAAAGTTCTTTGGAAGTCAAGAATAAGGCGCTATTCTCATGATTACCACCATTTTTATTGGATGTTCATCAAAGTATGGGTCAGGGAGAGATCCACAAGAGATCCATAATGGGCCAGACCAGAGGCATTCAAGTCTGGGGACTAATATTTCTAGGTATGATCTCCAGACTTCTATAGACAAACTTCTGTGGAGAGTATATTGACTGGCTGCGTCACAACCCGGTATGGAAACACCAATGCCCTTGAATGGAAAAGCCTACAAAAAGTAATGGATACGGCCCAGTCCATCACAAGCAAAGCCCTTCCCGCCATTGTGCACATCTACACAAAACATTGTTGCAGGAAAGCAGCGTCCATCATCAGGGACTCCAACTATCCAGGGCGTGTTCTCTTCTCACTGCTGCCATCAGGAAGAAGGTACAGGAGCCTCAGGACTCACACCACCAGGTTCAGGAACAGTTAAAGGGGATAACTTCACTCAACTTAACTTGCCCCATCATTGAAATGCTCCCACAACTAACAGATTCACTTTCAAGGACTCTTTATCTCATGTCTCGATAGTTATTGCTTATTTATTTATTACTATTATTATTATTATTGCCCTACGCATGCAGCAACTGTGGCAGAGTCTGCCGCTCCAGGATCGGCCTCAATAGCCACAGTTGCCGCTGCTCGACAAACCAGTGACTACCAGAGGTGCAGTACCCATGGATGACCACGACCGACGGAGGCCACACACACACAGATTTATTATTATTATTTCTTTCTTTTTGTATGTGCTTCTTTTATTGATTCTATCAGGGTTGATATTCTATTATGTTTTATTGAGTATGCCTACAAGTAAATTAATCTCAGGGTTGTATATGTGACATATATGTACTTTGGTAATAAATTTGCTTTGAACTTTGAACTTTGACTTTTGAGAGCGTTGGCTTGCACTAGCCAACAAGACAGAAAAGTAACAAGGAACTCTTAAGTGTAATAGGCTGCAAACCAGTTTGAACCAGTTTATATAAGAAAACCTATTTAGCAGGTACTGACTATATCACACCAAAACTACAAGGAAAAACATAACAAAAACATCAATATGGACCTTAATCCAACATAATGAATGCTTGATAATGGTGGCTGCATTTCCTCATTGGCTGTTTCACTTGTTGCAGGGAGCAGCTTTGTTAAAAAGACTCTTTCCCTTATTCAGGATTTGGACTGATCTGCCTGGCCCACTACCTGATGCCTGACCACTTGAGCTCTCTCCCTCATGGGTCTCCAAACTCAGTCCTCAATCCCAGATGTACCTGGCATATCCTGAGTGCTGGAATACATATCAGATCCAAGTTTTGGGCCTCAGGAACTTTTGTATTTTTAAGTGTCAACCCCCTAACCAAACAGTCTATTGAAAATGGAGTGCAATGCATCCATGTGGGTGTCAAAGAATATATAGATTTATTGATTCAAATAAACCAAGTGCACAACCACCCAGCTACACTTACCAAGTTCAAGTTTATTGTCATTGGCATATACTGAGGTATAAATGCCATGAAAATTAGCTTTTGGCTGCAGCAGCCAAACATGACAAACCTAAATTATATTAACTTAATTTAACATAAATTAGTCATCGCTTCCACGACAAACAAAAAATAACATAAGAACATTAGGTTGAGGAAAGTGTTTATCAGGTCAGTTGAAGAATCTGATGGCAGTGTTGTTGAAAGTTGAGCTGTGGGTGACCAATTAACCTGCCAACTGGTAAGTCTTTGGACTGTGGGAGGAAACCCACACAGTCATGGAGAGAATTGACAAACTCCTTACAGGTGCCGAGGGGAATTGAACCCAGGTCACCTGCACTGTAAAGCGCTGTGCTACCATGCCGCCCCAAACTAGCAACACACACACACAAAATGCTGGAGGAACTCAGCAGGTCAGGCAGCATCTATGGAAGCAAATAAGTCGTTGACATTTTGGGCCAAATCCTTCTCCAGGACTGGAAAAGAAGTGGGAAAATGCCAGAATATGAAGGTGGGTGGATGGGAAGGAGGACTAGCTAGAAGGTGGTAGGTGAATCCAGGTGGGTGGGAAAAGTAAAGGACCGGAGAAGAAGGAATTTGATAGGATAGGAGAGTGGAACATAGAAGAAAGGGAAGAAGGAGGGACACCAAGGGGAGGTGATAGGCAGGTGAGAAGAGGTAAGAGGCTAGAGTAGGAGTAGAAGAAGAAAGAAGGGGGAGGGAAAAAATTTCACTGTCAGGTTGAAGGCTACCCAGACAGACTATAAGGTGTTGCTCCTCCACCCTGAAAGTGTTCTTGGCTGTATCGAGCACAACTCAAAATTCAAGAGACCCTGTCTTCCAACGCATTCTGCCTACTGCTTGGAAAGCAGGACTGATCTTTACTGATTTATTTGCCCTGGGACCTCCTGCTAGCACTAACTGAAACAATCTTTTGACATCTAAATAAATAATGAGCATCGATCGCTCTGTGGAGTGGATAGCTTGTTCGGTCTGATTTTCTCCATTGTTTGCTCATAATAAGCTCTGGAAAAATACCAGTGAATAAGTGTTGTGTTTACTTACTCTCTCTAATGCTGTTTACAGGTTGCCTACCGCGGTTTAATGAGCTCATTGGAAATGCAGAATTTAGTTCCTTGCTGTTCTCTATTTGAGTAAACAAAATTGCGACGTGATATCAACCTTTAATGTGGCCTCCTGCTCCAAGGTGTAATTTGGTGTCTGTATTTGTCAGTCCCAACATGTGTTCTGTTGACTGTACAGTAGTAAAGAGCAGTTTAACATGTTCGTGACTGTTAACTGTGCTTGGGGAGAAGAAGGATGATTTGTCAGTCTACCAGATAACTGACATACATCAAAGGCAAGAGAACATCCAGAAACTCCGTTCCACAGCATTAGGCTGCCAAAGATTTCAGACAAATGTATCATTAGCAACTACTGGAACTCAGTGGGACGAAATGCTACCGGATCATTGGGTGATCAATTCAAACGTGTAGTTGCAAATGGCCAAAGAAATCAAAATAATTTACGCATCTATACAAAACCCCTCCTCCAAGAATTCTGGACCTACTTCACTAAGGTTTTAACACTTTCTTTTCACAATCTTTACTTTTGCCCATGTCTTTGAGTTTCCCTCTTAGTCTTGTTTGCCTTATCGGAAGCTGGTGCTTGTGTAAAATAGAAAGGATTAAGGCACAGTATAAAGTCAGAGTATATCAGTTTAGAGTCAGAGTACAGATCGATGTCAACTGCTGGATTGCCACAAGCATCAAAACAGCAATCGCATGATTGCAGGTACAATAACAACACTTAAAAGATATATTTGGACACATACATGGATAGGAAGGGTTTAGAGGAATGAGGGCAAATGAGACTGGCTTAGATTGGCATCTTGGCCGGCATGGATGAATTGGGCTGAATGGCCTGTTTCCACACTCTATGACTCCAAACAGGTTAACCTGACCCTGCCACATGGAACACCAGCTTCATGGTACAAACTATATAGTACTTACCCAGATCTACCTGGCTCATTACACGGGGTATCAAGGATAAGCGATGAACAATATTATAAATAATTACACTATGGCCTTTTCTCCTTGGAGCGACGGAGGATGAGAGGTGACCTGATAGAGGTGTATAAGATGATGAGAGGCATTAATTGTGTGGATAGTCAGAGGCTTTTTTCCAGGGCTGAAATGGCTAGCACGAGAGGGCATAGTTTTAAGGAGCTTGGAAGAAGGTACAAGGGGGATATCAGAGGTAAGTTTTTCACACAGGGAGTGGTGGATGCATGGAATGCACTGCCAGTGATGGTGGTGAGGTGGATACAATAAGGACTTTTAAGAGACTCTTAGATAGGTATATAGAGCTGAGAGAAATACAGGGCTATGCAGTAGGGAAATTCTAGGTAGTTTCTGGAGTAGGTTACATGGTGGGCCAAAGGGCCTGTAATGTACTGTGGATTCCTATGTTCTATGATACCCTTCTCTCTTCTCCCCGTCTGCTTTTACTTTTATATTCCCACACAAACAGCCCATTTCTGCACAGAACACTTTGTGAATTAATGTCACAGAAATAGAGGCCAGGAGGAAGAAAACAAAGCACCCTCTGATTTTTATCCTGAAGTTTATTATTTAATAGCTTATCAGATGATTGCTAAGTAGAATTACAAAAATGTTCCAGTGAAAGATTTCTCTTGCACAAGGCTTGAGAACTATTTGCCTGGAAGGAACAGAAAGGTAATTAACGAGTCTTTGATCCAGTTAGTTTCCCCTGAGATCATTTATCAATATCCTGAACCAGGCAATCCATAAAGGCAAGACAACAAGAACAATCAGAGAGTTTAATGATATGACATCTATATTCATGCAGTTCCACACTTAGAGGGATACACTCATTAAGGTGGTCTGGAAACTGTCTTGAAAGCAAAACCCAGAAACCAGCTGTTGGCCTGATTAGCTTGTCTGTTCTAATCCGCATGGCATCAGCTTTCCATATTGCTTCCCTTCAACTTGTAATCTCTATTAATAATGGTAGGAATTTCCTCAGATGTACTCTCAGAATTTCAGTGCTGTGGGTGAATGCATGGGGGCGCTTTATCTCAGCACGTAGGTGGGATCAGTTGTGGTGATGTATGTGTCATCTGGGCCAGACAATTGATGAGCAGCTGTATGTGTGGGAACTCTCACCTTCCTGCATGCATGTAGCTCCTGTTATTTCAGAATCAGAATCAGGTTTAATATCACTGGCATATGTCGTGAATTGTTAACTTTACAGCAGCAGTACAATGAAATACATGATCAACAACTATAGAGGGAAAAACTGAATTACAGCAAGAATATATACGACTATTAGATAGTGAAGTTAAAATAAGCAGTGCAAAACAAAAGAAGTCAAAAAGTAGTGAGGTAGTGTTCATGGGTTCAACGTCCATTTAGAAATCAGGTGGCAGAGGGGAAGAAGCTGTTCCTGAATCGCTGAGTGTGTGCCTTCAGGCTTCTGTATCTCCTTCCTGATGGTAACAGTGAGAAAAGGGCATGACCTGGGTGATTTCTTAGGAGCAGAGAAAATTCTGCTGCCTTCTGGACGCAGAGTTAAATGGCAGTCATAGAGTCTTGGAAAAGTACAACACAGAAACAAGCCCTTCAGCCCATCTAGTCAGTGCCAAACCATGTAAACTGCTTACTCCCATTGACCTGGACCCAGACCATAGCCCTCCATACCCCTACCATCCATGTACCTATCCAAACTTCTCTTAAAGCTTGAAATCTAGTTCGCATGCACCACTTGTGCTGGCAACTCATTCCACACTCTCATGACCCTCTGAGTGAAGAAGTTTCCCCTCATATTGCCCTTAAACTTTTCATCTTTCATCCTTAAGCCATGGTCTCTGGTTGTAGTCCCACCCAATCTCAGTGGGAAAAGCCTGCTTGTATTTACCATATCTATAGCCCTCATAATTTTGTATACCTCTATCAAATCTCCCTCTGTTCCAAGGAATAAAATCCTGACCTGTTCAATCTTTCCTTGTAACTGTTGCTGGGACTGGGTCTTCCAGTCCCAGCAGCATCCTTGTAAATTTTCTCTGTACTCTTTCAAACTTTTTTACAGTTTTCCTGTAGGTAGATGAGCAAAACTGCACATAATACTCCACATTAGGCCTCTCCAATGTCTTCTACAATTTCAAAATAACATCCCAACTCGTGTACTCAATACTTTGATTTATGAAGGCCAATTTGCCAAAAGCTTTCTTTATGACCCTGTCTACCTGTGACACCACTTTCAATGATATTCCTTTGGACTCTCATCTGGATAGTCCATTGCCCACAATATATCACTACAAGAAACAGCCTGCCCAAAGGAATTTATTTATCAATATTAGCATAGGGCAAGTGTTCTTGGAAAGTCAACATTTGCTTTCGAGTGCTTTGTAAATAGCAGTAAAGTGCAATGTTCCAGGACCCAATATCATCAGGGACAGAAATTTCCTCACACCCACTCTCACTGTCACTGCTATCACTTAATGAACAGTTGCATCCCCACTTGGTCACTGTGTCTTTAACCTCTGCCTTGCTATTAGGACTTCTGTGTTTCAGCTTATTAGGTTAAAGACTACCAGCTTGCTCGGCCTCACCACTCATGCACTGTTGAAACCTTAAGCTCTCACTGCCTTGCTGATACCACACTATCCTTTCAGCTCTCTTCCCTTTTTAAGGTTTCTCTTAAGCTTCTTGTTCCTCAATCTTATATTGGGCTTTGTCACTGGATGGACTTTGCTTGTATCTTGTCCATAACTGTCAAGTACCTTGCAATCTTATGCTAACACATGCTTCGCCTGAGGCAGAAAAACATAATCTTCTTCCTTCAGCTCTCCTGCCACTCCTCCTTATGGATTTGTCTTGCTCTCTTGCTCCGTCACGAAGAAGTCATCTGGAAAGTCCTAGGATCAAACTACCGATTGTCTGGCGCTCATGTCACCTCAGATGCAACTGTCCAAGGTGAGTATTTATTGGAAGCTACTCCTTCAAACCTTTTTCTGATTCAACCCACAGTAAGTGTGTGCAGATCAGTCATCTAAGCCAACAAGCCATCAAGGACAAAGGGTATTTGTCTATCCTGCAGATGCCTGTAAGAAAATGAATCTCAGGGTAGAGTATGGTGATATATACCTTCCTACTACATTATAATTTTGGTTCCCATTCTCATTCTGACATGTCAGTCCATGGCCTCCTCTTGTGCCATGATGAGGCCACCCACAGAGTGGAGGAGCAAAATGTTATATTCCCTCTGGGTAGCCTCCAACCTAATGGCATGAATATTGATTTCTCCTTCTCGTAAAAAAAAAATGTCCCTGTATTCACATAAGATTGCAAAGTTCTCCACGGTTAAGGACAAGGTACAAGCAAAGTCAGTCCAGTGACAAAGCCCAATATAAGATTGAGGAACAAGAAGTTTAAGAGAAACCTTAAAAAGGGGAGAGAGCTCAAAGGATGGTGTGGTATCAGCAAGGCAGTGAGAGCTTAAGGTCCTCTTCTATTCCCCACTCTCACCTCTTCTCACCTGCCTATCACTTCCTCCGGTGCCCCTCCTCCTTCCCTTTCTCCTCTGGTCCACTCTCCTCTCCTACTACATTCCTTCCTCTCCAGCCTTTTACCTTTCCCACCCACTGGCTTCACCTATCACCTTCTAGCTACTCTCCTTCCCCTCCCATACCTTTTTATTCTGGCATCTTCCCCCTTTCCAGTTCTGAAGAAGGGTCCTGGCCCGAAACATTGACAGTTTGTTCATTTCCATGGGTGCTGAGTAAGAGCATAGAACATAGAAATGGACAATACATTATAGGCCCTTCGGACCGCAATGTTCTGCTGACCATGCTTCTCATCGTCTTATACACATCTATCAGGTCACCTCTCATCCTCCATTGCTCCAAGGAGAAAAGGCCAAGCTCACACAACCTATTCTCATAAGGCACGCTCTCCAATCCAGGCATCATCCTTGTAAGTCTCCTCTGCACTCTCTCTAGAGTATCCACATCCTTCCTGTAGTGAGGTGACCAAAACTAAACACAGTACTCCAAGTGGGGTCTGACAAGGTCTTATATAGTGGTAACATTACCTCTCAGCTCTTGAATTCAATCCCACAGTTGATGAATGCCAACACATCATAACACTGTCAACCTGCGCAGTGGCTGAGTGTCCTATGGACATAGACCCCAAGATCCCTCTGATCCTCCACACTGCCAAGAGTCTTACCTTTAATATTATATTCTGTCTTCAAATTTGACCTACCAAAGTGAACCACTTCACACTTATCTGGGTTGAAGTCCATCTGCCACTTCTCAGCCCAGTTCTGCACCCTATCGATGTCCCACTGTAGCCTCTGATAACCCTTCAGACTATCCACAACACCCCCAACCTTTGTGTCGACAGCAAACTTACTAACCCACCCTTCTACTACTTCATCCAGGTCATTTATAAAAATCACAAAGAAGAGGGGTCCCAGAACAGATCCCTGTGGAACACCACTGGTCACAGACCTCCATACAGAATACGAACCATTTATAATCACCTTTTGCCTTCTGTGGTCAAGCCAGTTCTGGATCCACAAAGCAAGGTCTCCTTGGATCCCATGCCTCCTTACTTTCTCAATGAGTCTTGCCTGCCTCTCAGGATCTTCAACAACTTGCCCACCGCTGGAGTTTCTCCAGCATTTTGTGAATGTGCTTTGGGTTTCCAGCATCTGCAGAATTTCTTGTGTATATGGTGACATATATGTATTTTAATAATAAATTTAGTTTGAACTTTGATCTTTTTTTCTTAGTTGATACTTATCTTGTCATCACCACAGATCATAATAGTTCCTTCAGTCTTCAGTACAGGGGTGGCAGAGCTTCCCAACAGAACAATGAACGAGTTCAATGAAACAACTTCCTCTATAGATCCTTCAGGAAGTACTTCCCATCGCCAGCAGAGGCAGGTAGCACCACGCTCCAACTTCTGAAAATCTCGCTGGTTGATTTCGCAAATGCAATGCCCATTTGTTTGCAGTACCTGGGCAATATCAAATGCTTGCTGGAAATCCAGTTTCCTCTTGCAGAGCAGTCACTTTTAAGTACATACTTTACAGATTCCATAAACTATAAAACCCATGACATTGCCTCCCAACTTGTGCCACACTTACAGTGTTCAACAATCTATTCCAAATCAGAGCGAACAATTATACTTGTCATGGTGTGCGCTGGTAACGACTGAACCCCGTGCGGTGAAATGACAGACTCCCATGTAGAGACAGAACAAGTTTATACATAGGTGGCTCCACTGAGCGACGCTGTGAGACAAAATTATTCTCAGAACAAGGATCCCGTGATAAGCACTAATTTGGAACCCGCTTTAAATAATCACAATATGCGGAAAACCCGTACCAGTCAAAGCAAACTTGACATTATTAAACAGAAAGAACAATGGCTTAACAACCCTAGATAAGACAACAATGAACAAGTACAGGTGCTCTGGAAACCTCAGAACCCAATGCTCTACAGCTTGCCGCATAGGCCTGCAGGGCTAATGACACTTTCATTTGGACGCTGATCTCCTTGGTTAACCTTGTACCATTCATATTGGGCAACTCGCTTAACCAGCTCATATTGCACCTCCTGGTTTGGCTGGGGCCAATACATTGCTTTTATCCACTTCTGATTTTATCACCTTTAGATGAAACCCCAAGTGGAATTCTTTCCTTCTGTAATGCCATTTGCATTGGAAAAGGTGCTCCAATTCTTTCTACATGATTTGATTGTATTATTAAAGGAAACTTAAAGAAAAATTTAGGGTCACGTAGACATATACTATGCCATGACACCACTGATGACAGCACAAACAATTAAATTGATGAAGTTCAAACTGGTCTTTGTTAAACGTGTTTTTCCCAGTTCCAATGAAAATCACATTGCTTAATACTAACATTCACTCTTGATAGCATCTTGGTTAGCCCTCATTGCTAATTATTATGATGGTAGCCTTCAAAGAATCTGAGAATCAAGAAGAAGTGTGATAATTATGGACTGTGTAGTGTGATCAACAACCATATGGTGGTCAAGGAGAGCAGTATCAGCTATTCTCTACTCATCCACTAGAGGGCACAGATAACAAGATTACAAAACAGGATTCCAGTGACCTCGAGATATGATGAAATGCATGAAGTGTATTAGGGATGCTGAGAGTACTGGGACATGATTTCACTGCTTTTTCAGCTTGCAGTTTGTCCTGTCATTGCAACTGTTTAAGGTTTTATGTTTGCGTTCAGATTTTAGCTTTCACTATGGAGGCACTGCAGTATTTATAAACCAGAACCATGCCCGTCTTGCTCCAAATGAATCCTGTGGCTCTTTAAATTTTGTCATTCCAGAATTATTTTTATTGTTTTCCTACAAGTTGTCCCTTCATGGTTTGGAAGGCAAGTTGCTCAAAGCTGAACATGTGGAGCCAGTTCCCAATAGGTGAACCTCATAGGTGGTCCTAAATTTCTCAGGAACTGAAGCAAACAAATGCAGGTAATGGATGGCGTTATACCTATCACCTTCTAGCTATCCTCCTTCCCCTCCCTCCACCTTTTTACTCTGGTAAGTTTCCCCTTCCTTTCCAGTCCTGAAGAAGGATTTTGGCCCAAAACGTTGACTCTTTATTCATTTCCATAGATACTGCCTGACCTGCTGAGTTCCTCCAGAATTTTGTGTGTGTTGCCAGTTAGGGGTGGCACAGTACTGTAGTGGTTAGCACAATGCTTTACAGTACAGGCAACCAGGGTTCAATTCCCACTGCTGCCTGTAAGGAGTTTGTACGTTCTCCCTGTGACTGCGTGGGTTTCTTCCAGATGCTCCAGTTTCCTCCCACAGTCCAAAGACTTACTGGTTGGTAAGTTAATTAATTATTGTAAATTGTCCCGTGACTAAGCTCGGTTTAAAGTGGGGGGTTGCTGGGAAGCATGGCTTGAAGGGTTGGAAGGGGCCAATTCCACACTGTATCTCGATAAATAAATAAATAGATAGCTGAGGAAAAGCTGTTTATGATCAACCGTGATTGAAGTGAATGGTAGAAAAGGGTCAATGACCTCCGCATAACCTTAAGTACTTATCTGATTCAAAAGATTCAAAAGTCCCTAAGATGCAAAGTACATTTACTATCAAGGTACTGTACGTATGCAATATACAATCCCGAGATTCTTCTCCCCACAGACAGTAACAAAACAAAGAAACACCATGGAACATTTTCAAAGAAAAGCGTCACACACGCAACGCACAAAAAAAAAAGAACAAACTGCGTAAATGGCAAAAAAACTAGCAAACATCACACAGGACATAAAACATCAGAGCACAGGGTTTTTGAAACAGTCTGGGAATGTTCAGTTTAATTCAGTTCAGTTCAGTTCAGTGTAGTGCTGTGTCATTTGTTGACTACAGGCCACAGAGTCAGTCTGCCCCGATCAAAGATGCAAAAAGTAGCAATAAAAAAGGAGTAGCCTGAAACCAGAAACACAGAATCCAATCCACAAATTGTATTGATTAAACCTTGCTCAAGATCCAAGACTCTGGCCCCCTCCTCTGGCAGCATCAAGCGAAAGAGAGAGAGAGAATGGATAGAGAAATGTGTTGTTTGTGTCAAATGAAATGAGCAAGGATTATGCTGGGTAGCCAGCAATTATCACCATGCTTCTAGCATCATCATAGCGTGCCAACAACTCACTAACCTTAACCATATGGGTTTGGACTGTGGGAGGAAACTGCAGCAACTGGAGGAAATCCACGTGGTCACAGGGTACTAACCACTATGTTACTGCGTCACCATTATCTTTCTGGTAACACTTCTTTGCATGACCATTTGCTTCAGAAATAGGCTTAATGCTAACTATCTATCCAGGTCAAAGGTTCAAAGGTTAATTTATTATCAAAGGATGGATCCATATGCAACTCTGAAATTTTTCTTTTCCAGATAGCCACGAAACAAAGAAAGAAGATGAAAATCGTTCAGAAAGAGACATCAAATCCACTCCCCGGCACAAAAAGGAACAGAATCCCGATCATCAACCCCCAAAACCCCCTCCTCCCACACAAACCTAAACAGGAACATCAACCCCCCAAAATAAACCTTCCCCCACCACAATAAAACTGACAGAATAGAACATCAACCCCCAAACCCTCTCCCCTTGCACAACAAAATGGAAACAAAACGGGCGATAAAAAACACAGAATGTAACAACCATAAGTCTGAAAAAGTCCACAGTCCATAAGTGCAATAGTCCAGTCCGTAAATGTAGAATCACAATACCATCCTACGATATCACCGACATTCATCCAAGAGAGAGGGACAACACATCTATGTGCCTGCCACAGTGAGCCACACAGCTCACAGATTCCTTCTCGGCAGTGATCAAAAGGCAGGCATTTGGTGCTGAACTCTCGCCCGCCTTCTGCATTTGCCTCGATGTCTTAATCTTCCTTAATCAGCAAATAATGGATGCTTTAACCAGTGAAATGGGGCCGAACATCGACGCACACCCCGTCTCGAAGTTTCTTCAAGTACGCGCTCACTTCCCGGAATCTTCACGGAGACAGAAAAGTACTGGATCACTCAAACAATCTCCAAACTGTCAATCACAGGATCAGACCACCCCTGAAACACACTTTAGATGAACACAGACATAAAAGAAGTAAAAAAGACATTTTCATGGGCTATCTGGAAGACGTCAACCGAGGGAGTGTTGTACGCTGGCGCCATCTTGACTGGAAGTAGAAAACACAACTTCACATCAAGAAGAAGAAAAACACAGCTGAAGGAATTATACAGCTGTACTTTTTAGTCTTTATTACCAGAAACAAGCTTATATGGAAACAGCCAGATGATGAACAAGCTCTGGCACTGGAAAACATACAACAAAATTCCAAAATTTTACAGCATTTTGCAGGGACAACGGATAGCTTTTAGTGAGGAATCATTACTTTCCATTCTCTTCTGAGATCCCACTATCCTTACAGTGAGTTGAAGGAGGAAGCTGAATACCACAGGTCACCAGCCTGTCTGATTTGTACTGATAAAGGAGGTCTGCTGTCTCAGGCTCGGAGTGATATTACAGTCCTGTTTTTGAGTTGGTTCTAATCCTGGCTAGTTTAGTGACTGTGGGAGTTCAGAATGTACAGTCTAAACAGCATTTAGACTTCCAACATAATTAATTGACTGGGAATTTTTTTTTGAGATCATCCAAAAAAAAATCCCTATAACTTCACTTGTTCTTTCCCATCTTGGTCTGATGAAGATTAATATGAGAAGCTGTAAATGGCAGCATTATATGCGTTGCAGCTGGGGTGATATGTTGTCATAACTGGCTGAGGACATTCATTCCAACTGCTTGAATTAGCCTCAACATCAGATCTAAAGGTTAAAGCCAATTAATTAGGTTGAGCAAATCAGCCTCACCCACCTCCTTCATTACAAATGCAGAGCGCTGTGATGAGATCCTAAAGTGTCGTCACATATAAAAGAGGAATTGATCCATGCTTGAGTGACAGACTGCTCCACCACTAAGTGCATTCTCATTGATCAGTTTGGCTTAATCAGAGAAAAGAAATCCTTTTGATGAAACACATTAGACAATGAAGGAAGCTTTAGAAACCTCTTCTCCGAGGAAGATGTTAGCATGTTTTTAGAAACAGATTATTGCAAATGAAATTGAAATTTAATTCTTCTGTACTGCCCTTATTAGATTATGTGAAAGTGGGCGGGGAAATAGAGGAAAACACAGACTGTGAGTCTACATTTGTATCTAACAGCATGAAAAGATTGCTGGCAGATGTCTCTCTGGCTGGCTAGACAGAGGGGTGTTCATCATGTGGCTGTTTCCATATAAGCTTGTTTCTTGTAATAAAGACCAAATTGTACCTACCTAGTATCCCAGCTTCCTGCCCTGCTCATAACAACCCAGAAGCTCAAGGTCACTGAGACAGAAGTAGATTGTCATGATGGTGGCATTTCTGCAGGGCATGCCCTTTTATCATTACACCATTTAGAGCCTCATTACTTTATACAACTTACATTGAATCTAAAGAATACTCCAAATCCAGTCTAGCCTCACATCTGAAAATCTTCACCTCTGGAAATATTTTAGTAAACCTCCTGGGCAGTGTCTCAGAAAGGCAGTTTCCATTATTAAGGACTCCCATCACCCAGGACATGCCCTTTTCTCACTGTTACCATCAGGTAGGAGATACAGAAGCCTGAAGACACACACTCAGCGATTCAGGAACAGATTCTTCCCCTCTGCCATCCGATTCCTAAATGGACATTGAATCCTTCGACACTACCTCACTTTTTTAAATATACAGTATTTCTGTTTTTTTGCATGAATTTTAATCTATTCAATATACGTATACTGTAATTGATTTATTTATTATTATTATTTTTTTTCCTCTTCAATATTATGTATTGCATTGAACTGCAAATTTCACATCACATGCTGGTGATAATAAACCTGATTCTGATTCTGATTAATTTCATTCTTTCAGATACGGGCATCAATGGAGAAGACAAGATTTATTGTCCAGTTCTTCAACTGAATGGTATGCTCAGCATTGACAAGTCCGGAATCAGACAAAGGCCAGAAAAGAAATGATAGCTTTCCATAAGGCCATAAGATATACAGTAGGAGCAGAATTAGGCCATTTGGTCTATCGAGTCTTCTCCGCCATTTCATCATGCTGATCCATTTCCCCTCTCAGCCCCAGTCTCCTAACTTCTCCCTGTATCCCTTCATGCTCTGACTAATCAAGAATCTACAAGCCTCTGCCTTAAATATACCCAGTGACGTGGCCTCAACAACAGCCTGTGGCAACAAATTCCACAGATTCACCACTCTCTGGTTAAAGAAATTCCTCTTCATCTCCATTCTAAAAGGACACCCCTCTATTTTGAGGCTGTGTTCTCTGGTCTTAGATTCCCTCACCACAGGAAACATCCTCTCCACATTCACTCTATCAAGACCTTTCACCATTCGATTGGTTTCAATAATTTCCCCCTCCACCTGGTTCTTCTGAATTCCAGTGAGTACAGGCCCAGAGCTGTCAAACGCTCTGCATATGATAAGCCGTTCACTCCCAGAATCATTTTTGTGAACCTCCTTTGAACCCTCCCCAATTTCAGCATATCCTTTCTAAGATAAAGGGCCCAAATTTCTAAAATAAGGAGCCCAAAACTGCACACAATACTCCACGTGTGGTCTCACGAGTGCCTTATAAAGCCTCAACATCACATCCTTGCTCTTACATTCTATACCTCTAGAAGTGAACGCCTTCTGGAGGTTAACCTTTAGGGTATCTTGCACAAGGACTCCAAGTCCCTTTGCATCTCTGCATTTTAAATTCTCTCCCCAGCTAAATAATAGTCTGCCTGTTTATTTCTTCCACCAAAGTGCATGACTATACACTTTCCAACATTGTATTTCATTTGCCACTTCTTTGCCCATTCCCTCAAACTATCTAAGTCTCTCTGCAGGCTCTCTGTTTCCTCAACACTACCTGCTCCTCCACCTATCTTTGTATCATCGGCAAATTTATCCACAAATCTATTAATACCGTAGTCTAAATCATTGACATACATTGTAAAAAGCCGCAGTCCCAACACCGACCCCTGTGGAACTCCACTGGTAACCAGCAGTCAGCCAGAATAGGATCCCTTTATTCCCACTCTCTGTTTTCTGCCCACCAGTCAATGCTCCACCCACGCTAGTAACTCCCCTGTAATTCCATGGGCTCTTATCAGCCTCATGTGCGGCAGCTTGTCAAAGACCTTCTGAAAGTCCAAGTACACCACGTTTACTGCATCTCCTTTGTCTACCCTGCTTGTAATTTCCTCAAAAAATTGCAGTCGGTTTGTCAGGCAGGATTTTCCTTTCAGGAAACCATACTGGCTTTGGTCTACCTTGTTATGTGCCTCCAGGTACTCCGTAATCTCATCCCTAACAATCGATTCCAACAACTTCCCAACCATTGATGCCAGGCTAACAGGTCTATAGTTTCCTTTCTACTGCCTCCCACCCTTCTTAACTAGCAGAGTAACATTTGCAATTTTCCAGTCATCCGGTACAATGCCAGAATCTATCGATTCTTGAAAGATCATTGTTAATGCCTCCGCAATCTCTCCAGCTACTTCCTTCAGAACCCGAGGGTGCATTCCATCAGGTCCAGGAGATTTATCCACCCTCAGACCATTAAGCTTCCTGAGCACCTTCTCAGTTGTAATTTTCACTGCACAGACTTCACTTCCCTGACACTCCTGAATGTCCGGTATACTGCAGACATCTTGCACAATGAAGGCTAATGCAAAATACACATTCAGTTCCTCTGCCATCTCTGCATCTCTCATCACAATATCTCCAGCATCATTTTGTATTGGTCCTATATCTACCCTCGACTTTCTCAAGGTTTCTATTACTAATCCAATAATTTTAATGGATGAGCTACTCCCACATAAGCTTTTCTGCCATCTTCCTTTCCATTGCATCCTTTCTGTATTATGGTGATCAGAAATGTGTGTAATAATCCAGTTTGGTCTAAGCCCTGTTTTCTACCATTTTAGCTGGAGTTCATTGCTCTGTCTTCCAATGCCTCAGTCTATAAAGGAAAGTGTAATGTCTACTTTAAACCCCTTATCTACTTTCCCCCTTTTGGTTTTACTCCTGGAATCCAAAATACAATTACCTCACAATAAACACCTGAAGCTCAGCTTCATGATTTATAAATGAAACATAGCTTCTGCTGTTTCCTCAGCACAAAGCCTGAACTCAAGCTCAAGGACTTTGCCGCCCGACCTGAATATGAATTGGACACAAATAATTGGCCCTGCTGGGCTTCTGTCGGGTCGCCGTTTAAACAGTGAAACCATTTCTTGCACCCTATGCATTGTCCCGGCTGCTCCTGTATTCCGACCACTCGAGACCACAGTGCATTCGCTTATCAAGAGCTGCCTCAGACAAATCCAACTGGAACTCATGGGGTTATGATATTTCTCATGCCTGACTCAACCCAAAGCCAACACCAAGTCAAGTCCTTTCGGCCATAATTTGGGTAGCCAGGCTCTGGAGGGAATACCTTCGGCGTGTACAAACTTCAGCAAACCAGGTCTTTATTTTAAGGATTTGCTCAGCAACTTTCCCTGAGGAAATTTCCATCTATTACATCAAATCCTCTCATTATTTAAATTCCTTGATTAGATTACATCATAATCTTTGGTGTTTGAAGGAACATTAGCTTGGTCCTCATAAATTTAACCCATTTGATCTGAAACAACATGAACTGTGGATACTTGGGTACAGGATAAGTACCTCATTTTAGCTACCTGGATAGAAATGTTAACTCTAATCCACTGGTCAGAGCTGACCTTGGGGCAGGTCACGGTTGCTGAGGAAACACAGTCAAAGGAGTGCTGAGCATCTTACAGTCTCAGGTGGAGTGACTACAATTTTATCAAATACTAGCCCAAGCTGGAAGGACTGAACGGCTGAATTGCTAATCGGGATGTTCATCATAAAAATAAGATGATACTGCTGAGACTGGAAGTCTTGAGCAACACACATAAAATGCTGGGGGAATTCAGCAAGTCAGGCAGCATCTATGGAAGGGAGTTGACATTCAGGCCGAGACCCTTCATTGGGACTGGAAAGGAAGGGGGAGAGAGGCCAGAATAAGAAGTTGGGGGGAGGGGAAGAAGTACAAGCTGGCAAATGATAGCTGAGGTCAGGTGAGGAGAAAGGTGGTGGTTGGGGAGGGGGACAATATAAGAAGTTAGGAGGGGATAGATGGAAGATGTAAAGGGCTGAAGGAGATATCTAATAGGAGAAGACAGTGGCTCATGGAAGAAAAGGAAGGAACAGGGAAACAGAAGGAGGATTGTCCAGCACCGTCAGTCTGTCCGCTGCAAAATGCAGGATCTCCTGGTGGCTACAAAGTTCAATTTGACTTTCCATTACTTTCTGATATGTCTGTCTGCAGCCTATTCAGCTGCCATGATGAGGCCAAATTTAGGTCAGAGTGGCAACACCTCATATTCTGCCTGGGTAGCCTCCAATGAGATGGCATGAAAATCTATTTCTTTAACTTCTGGTCATTTGACCCCTGTCCCTCTCCTTCTCTCTATTTTGATTCCCCATTCTGGTTACCCTCTCATCCCTTCTCTTTCCTCAGGTGCTCATAACCTTTCTCTGGCTCCTCTCCTCCTTCCTTTCTTCCATGGGCCACTGTTCTTTCCTATTAGATTCCTTCTTCTTCCTCCATCACCTTCCAGCACACCACACAGCTGGTGTGTACAGACCACATGAGGTTCTCGGTGATGTGGATGCTGAGGAACTTGAAGCTGTTTACCCTCTCAACCCCAGATCCATTGATGTCAATATGGGTTAGCCCGTCTCCATTCCTCCTGTAATCCACAACCTGCTCCTTTGTTTTTGTGACATTGAGGGGAGGTTGTTTTCTTGACACCACTGTGTCAGAGCGATGACTTCTTCCCTGTAGACCACCTCGTTATTGTTTGAGATAAGGCCAAACAATGTAGTGTCATCGGCAAATTTAATTAGCAGATTGGAGCTGTGGGTGTCAATACAGTCATGGGTATACAGGGAGTAAAGGAGGGGACTCAGTACGCAACCCTGAGGGGCTCCTGTATTGAGAGTCAGAGGGTTAGAGGTGAGGGAGCCCACTCCTACAACCTGCTGGCGATCTGACAGGAAGTCCAGGATCCAGCAGCACAAGGCAGGGTGAAGGCCGAGGTCTCTGAGCTTCTTGCCGAGCCTGGATGGAACTATGGTGTTGAATGCTGAACTGTAGTCCAAGAACAGCATTCTCACATAAATATCCTTCTTCTCCAGGTGTGTAAGGACAGTATGTAGAGCAGTGGCTATTGCATCGCCTGTCAATCAGTTGTGTTGGTAGGCGAGTTGTAGGGGGTTCAGTTTGCGTTATAGCAAGCTGCAGATGTAGTCCTTGACCAGACTCTCAAAGCATTTGCTTATTATTGAGGTGAGTGTGTCAGGATGCCAGTCGTTTAGGCACATTACCTTGGTCTTTTTTGGTACAGGGACGATGGTGAACAATTTGAAATAGGAGGGCACTTGTAGGCAGTGAAGATACTGTGCCAACAGGATCACAGTTATACTTAGCAGTAATCAGATTCAAAGTACATTTATTATCAAAGTATGTGTGCGGTATACAACTCTGAGATTCGTCTTCTCCAGACAGCCACGAAACAAAGAAACACTATGAAACCTGTTTTAAGAAAACAACCAATCGCATAAATGACAAAAAGCAAATGAATAACACACAGAATATTAAACGTCAACCCGCAGAGTCCTTGAAACAGTCTAGGAATATTCACTTTATTTCAGTTCAGTAATTTAGTACTGTGTAATTTGTTGACTGCAGGCTGAGAGTCAGTCTGCCCCGATCAAATAAAAATTAGCAATAAAAAAAGGAACAACCAGAAATCAGAAACACATACAAAATGAACTGCAGAGTTTTCTAAAAACGAGTCCAGTCCACAAGTCACAGTGATCAAACCTTGCCCGAGACCCAAGACTCCTGCACCTTCCTCTGGCAGCAGCAAACGAGAAGGAGAGGGAAACTAGTCAAACACAGGCAGACAGTGTTGAACACCCACTCGCTCTCCCCTCCTGTCTTCATTGATTTCAGTCTTGATCGATGCTTTAATCAATGAGATGGTCAAGAATTGGAGCCGATCATGGGTTTGCACTCCGCCGTTAGGCTGCACACTCCATTCTGAACCTTATTCTCAACCGCACCGAATTCCCTCGGAGACAGGAAAAGTGCCAGATTGCTCAGTCAGTGCAAAACACATTATCAAAATGTAAATTGCAGGCTCCTGTCACACACATATTAGTAGTAGAAGAATTTTTAAAAGTCAGTGAAAAAGAACTATTTACACAAACTGTCTGCCGGGCATCACTGTTAGTTGCCTTGGTCACTGGCACCCATAGACAGTGCCTTTGTGGCTGGTTCATCATTTTAACCAGAGAACCCAGGTGCCACCTGAAACCTACAGACAGCAAACAGGTACGGATGAATGAGTAGGAGGAGCTTTAAATGATACGTTTGTCAATGCCTCTATTGCCATTGTTGTGGTCGTTCTTGCAGACCAGGAGGAGTTGGAATGCGTCTCTGGTAGGACCACAAAACAAGATGTGTTGTCCTGACACTGCACTTATGTGTGTCCATTCCCAAAAGTTGTTGGCAGGACCCCTTCCTACAGACATTGGTTGGATGTACATTAATGTGGTACAGTGGTTAGATCTGATCATTCCTCTCCACTGTTTTCATTGCAGAACCCAGCCAATCTTCTATTGATATTCTCACTCACTATACAAAAGAGGTAATTTCACATAAAGAGTACAGAGAAGATTCACCAAGATGTTGTCTATTGTTAATAGCCTCAGTTGATTTTACTTGGAGTGGAAGAAGTTGATGGAATCCCAACAGAGGTGCCCAATATTAGGAGAGGGTAGAGAGTAGAAGTCTTCTTCCCACAGCAGAGGTATCTAAAGCGAGAGGGAATTGGCTTCGAGAAAGCAGTGAGGGGTATACAGGGGTTCTGGGGAAGAACTTTTATTCACCCAGAAGGTGATTGGAATCTGGAACACACTTCCTCAGGATATGATGGAATTAAATACTATGGTTGTTACGTATCCGGATGAGCTCTGGGCTCACTTTCATTCTGAATGCTATTTGCTTACTTTTATTGTTTGCATTATTTGTTTTTTTCTCTCTCTGCACGTTGGGTTTTTTTGACCGTTTTTTTAACGGGTTCTACTGGATTTCTTTGTTTTGTGGCTGCCCGTTAGGAGACGAATCTCAAGGTTGTATAATGTAAACATATTTTGGTAATAAAAGTACTTTGAATTTTTGAGCATTTAAGTCACCAAGGCTACGAATCAAATAGGATTAGTGTAGCTGTGTGCCAGATGGCAGGCATGGACATGATAGGCCGAAGGGCTGATATCTGTACTGTATGGCTCCATTTGTGGGTCCAGATATGACTTGGTCAGGTGAACAATAAAGTACTTGCACCATATCATATCAGCAACTTAATCTGGTTAAATTCAGGTGTGCTTTGTTTATTTTTCCCTTCTTCCAGTGAATAAATAACAAGCTATCAACAATTAGTGTCAAGGTGTCATTTGTAAGGTTATTGTCACCTTGGCCTTAGAGCTAAACCCTATTCCAGAACATAAGTAAATAATGTGGAGGAGTCTTGAACGAGGGCCAGTCATTTAAAGTTCAAAGTAAATTTATTATCAAAGTACATATATGTCACCATATACAACACTGAAATTCTTGTGGGCATACTCAATAAATCCATAGAGTAATAATCGTAACAGAAGCAATGAAAGACCACACCAACTTGAGCAGTTAAACAGTGTTCAAAAGACAACAAACTGTGCAAATACAAATAGAAAGAAATAGTAATAAATAAATAAGCAATTAATATCAAGAACATGAGATAAGAGTCCTTGAAAGTGAGTCCACAGCTGAAAAGTACAGAAATTTCTTCTCTCAGATGGTGGTGAATCTCTGAACTTCTCTACCCCTGAGGCTGGTGGAGATCAGACCATGATATATATTTACGGTAGTGATAGATAAATATTTGGTAAATCTAGAAATTGAAGACTATGGGAACGGGCAGAGAAGAGGAGTTCAGGCCAGCGTGGATAAACCATGATCATATTGGATGGTGAGGCATGTCTGAGGGTCTGACAATTCACTCCTGCTCCAATTTTGCTTGTGCATGGATATGTTGGAGTGGAGAAACTGCTGCACTGTCCGACATGTTGGTTGAGATCCGGTGCTTAAGTTAGGCTCCACCTGCCTGTTTAGTTAGATGTAAAAACAAATTAAAAAAGGAAGAACTTCTACTTACATAATATCTTGTAAATCCTCATTATGTCCCAACGAGCTTCACAGTTGATGAATTACAATGATTATCTGGTCGCTCACTTCTATGGTGCTTGTAGCACCCTGCTGTGTGTAAAATTAGCTGTTGCTTGCCTAAAAAACAACAGTGACTACACTTCATAAGCAATACACTGGGTGCAAAGTGCTTGGAGGCATCCTGTGATCATAAATGTAAGTTGATTTCTTCTTTCTGAGGGATTACTGTGCTACCTCACAGATGAAGGCTTGGATCAATAATAACTACAATTGGAATGATATACTGCTTTAATATGGCGGTTCAGCTCAAGGCCGATGATCTGACAACATTTAATAATTGCACACCATTATAGAGACCGAGTGCCAGATCTTCAAACACTACACTGGAGGTCTTGGTAGAAGAGGTGGAATAAATGCTAGGTAACCTCAGGGGGAGGTGGGGCAAAAGGGGATTCATGAAACAAGATTCTAAGTATTGTCTCCTTATTTGGTGATTCAAATGCTCATCAAGTTCAAATTTAATTGCCATTCAACGATACTTGAATACCCATGAATACAGACAAACGAAACACCATTACTCCAAAAAGTTTTAAAGACTGTGGGAGCATTTTCATTCCCCATCCCCTCAGGAAGTGTGTTCCAGATTCCAACCACCTTCTGGGTGAATAATTGGCATTGGAGAAGGTCCAGAGGATGTTTATAAAAATGATCCTGGGAATGAAAGGTTTAAAATATAAGGAGCGTTTGATGGCTCTGGGCCTGTATTCACTGGCATTTAGAGGAATGAGGGGGGGAATCTTATTGAAACCTGTTGAATATTGAAAGGCCTTGATAGAGTGGATGTGGAGGATGTTTCCTATAGCGGGGGAGTCTTGGAGCAGAGGGCACGGCCTCAGAATGTCCGTTTACAACAGAGATGAGGAGGAATTTCTTTAGCCAAAGAATTGCGAATCTGTGGAAATCTTTGCCACAGGCAGCTGTGGAAACCAAATCACTGGGTATATTTAAAGCAGAGGTTGATAGGTCTTGAGTATAAGGGCATCAAAGGTTATGGGGAGAAGGCAGGAGAATGGCCTTGAGAAAGATAATAAATCAGCCAAGATGGAATTGCAGAGCAGACTCGATGGGCCAAATGACATCATTCTGGTCCTATGTATTATGGTGTTATTTATGAAAGGATGCTGATGCAGTGGAAGCGACTCAGAAAAGGCTTACCAGTGGATTTTAAAGGAGTGAGAGGCAGATTGATTGAACCACAAGGTACTGAGGTGTCTTGACACAGTAGATTTAGAGAGGAATGTAGAATGAGATTTTGGGGTCCAAGTTCCAGGGCAGTATGGTAGCGTAGTGTTTAGCACAACACTTTACAGTACCACCAACAGGGGTTCAATTCCCGCCACTGCCTGTAAGGAGTTTGTATGTTCTCCCCGTGACTGCATGGGTTTCCTCACACAGTCCAAAGATGTACTGGTTTCTAGGAGGTGCGGCTCGAAGGGCTAAAGGGACCTATTCTGTGCTCTATCTCATTAAAATAATAAATAAAGTCCCTAGCTCCCTGAAAGTGGCCATGCAAGTAGAAAGGGATATAAAAAAGATTTACGGCATCATTAGTCAGAACACATGAGAAAATGTCCTGTTGCAGCTCTATAAAACATTGCTTAGGTCACATTTGGGGTGTATTTTTAAATTAACTTTTTTATAAGTTTCTACAATGCATCAACAAAAAAAAGTAAAAAAAAAAGAGGTTTATACAGTGCAAAACAAACATATCAAATGTACAGTTCATAACAGTTAAGGAAAAATACTCATAGTAGAATCGTACAAAGTTAGTTATCACTAACTTACTCCCACTACCCACTACCCAACTCCAAGCCAACTTTACAATATCTTCTTTGGCTGTCCATCAATTTCGATGTTGACTGAGACCTGGGCAAGGTTGTATGGAAGACCGGCAGTTGCCCATGCTGCAAGTCTCCTCTCTCCACGCCACCAATGTTGTCCAAGGGAAGGGCACTAGGACCCATACATCTTGGTACCGGTGTCGTCGCAGAGCAATGTGTGGTTAAGCGCCTTGCTCAAGGACACAATACGCTGCCTCAGCTTGAACTAGCGATCTTCAGGTCACAAGACCAACGCTTTAATCATTTGGCCACGCGCCAACCTTACGATATATAGAAAAGTTAATCAGAACTTCTATCACCACAGAGCTGTATTTATAAAAAGAAGGGATATAGCCTACTACCTGAGCTATAATACGTTTACACATTAAAAAAAACATAAGTCTTAACCAAAAGAAGCTGGAAGTAAGGGATTTAACACATCTGGGGTGTTAATTGCAGTTTTGCTCATCCTATTACAGAAAGAATGCGGAGGTTTTGGAAAGGATACCAAAGAGATTCACCAGCATTATGCCTGGATTAGAGAGTTTGAGTTTGGACAAACCTGGGCTGTTGGAGGCTGAGGGGAGACCTCATAGGAGTTTATAGATGTTGAGAAGCATAGCTAGGGTAGACAGTTAGAATCTTTCTTCGCAGGGTTGAATTGTCAGCCCTGTCTGGGGTACTGGAGATCATGCATTAAAGGTGAGGAGGAGACAGATTTAAAGGAGATGGGGAGGACAAGGAGTGGCAGCTGTCTGGAATGCACTGGCAGAGTAATGGTAGAGGCAGATGCAATAGTGCTGTTTAGATAGACACATAAATATACAGGGAATGGAGGGTGTGGATCATGTGCATGCAGAAGGCATTTAGATTAGCTTTGCATTTTGTGCAGGCAGCATAGATATCATGGGATGCAGGGCTTGTTCCTCTATTGTACTGTTTTATGTTCTATGGATGTCAAGAAGATGTTTCCTCTTTTGGGAGAATATAAAATCAGGGGTCACTGTTTAAAAATAAGGGGTATCCATTTAAGATAAAGATGAAAATGCGTTTTTTTCTCTCAGAGATTCATAAGTCTTTGGAACTCTCTTCCTCAAAGAGTGGTGGAGGCAGTCATTGAAAATTTTTAAATGCAACATAGATAGATCTATGACAAACTGGGGGAGCTGCTAAAAGATTACTTAAGGCAGATGGAAATATTGAATTGAGGTTTAAATCAGATTATCCATTGTTTTATTAAATGGCAGAGCAGGTTCGAGGATCTCAGTATCCAACTCCTGTTCCTAGTCTGTATGTGAGGCTAAAGAATATGACAAACTCCATTGAAAATATAGAATTCTCCAAACTCTGTCCCCCATCTCTCTCTTCCTGGTCAAATACCCACCCCTCATATCACTGCCCCCATCACCCATTCTTTCCCCTTTCCACCAACTCCATCTGCCCAGCACCCGCACAACCTCCCACTGGGTCCCTCCCCGCCCCACCGTTCCCATGTGCCCACACCCCACCTTCCCAATTTGATTCCATGCTCCACCTTCTTTTCCTATCAGATTCCATCACCTGCAACCCTTCGTCACATGCACTTATCACCAAAGTTCTCAGTAACTTTATTATCAAAGTACATACGTTACAACATACAACCCCGAGTTTCATTTTCTTGCAGGCATACACAGTAAATCTCAGAATCACAACAGAATCAATGAAGGACCATACCCAACAGGACAAACAACCAGTGTGCTCAAGACAACAAACTGTGTAAATACAAAAGAAAATAATAACAATAATTAAATAAGCAATAAGTATTGAGAACATGAGATGAATAGTCCTTGAAAGCGAGCCTATTGGTTGTGGGAACATTTCAGTGATGGGGCAAGTGAAGCTGAGTGAAGATATCCCTCCTGCTTCAAGTTGGTAGAGGGGTAAGAACTGTTCCTGAACCTAGTGGTGTGAGTCCTGAGGCTCCTGCACCTCCTTCCTGATGGCAGCAGTGAGAAGAGAGCATGGCCTAGATGGTGGGGGTCCCTGATGATGGATGCTGCTTTCCTGCAACAACACAACATGTAGATGTGCTCAATTGTGGGGAGGGCTTTACCCGTGATGGACTGGGCAGTATCCACTATGTTTTGTAGGATTTTCCATTCAAGGGTATTGGTGTTTTTATACCAGTCTGTGATGCAACCAGTCAATATACTCTCCACCTCACATCTATAGAAGTTTGTCAAAGCCTCTGTCACTATTTCCATCCTTCCCTTCTTCATCTGCCTCCTCACTTGGATGACCCCATCACTTACCAGCTTGCCCTACCCCCACCACCTTTTAATACCAGCTATGTCCCATCTATTCTTGCAATGCAGATGAAGAGTCTCCACCTGAAAAGTCATCTGTCCATTTCCCTCCATGGATGCTGCCTGACCCACTGAGTTCTTCCAGCACCTTGTTTTCATCTGCAGTCTCTTATGTCTCTGCGACAAAGTGCCACCTGTTTCACCTTTTGCTACTCTTGTATTCAGAAGCAATGATGAGAATGGAGTTACTTTTAGAAAAGGAAAGCAAATGGCGTGTGTATATTTCGCTCCTGCACTCCGTACTAAGAAAGTTGAGCTGTGTGTGACATTGGAAATGTCGCTTATGCCGACCCCAATTAAGAGTAGAATGAATCCCAAGAAGACAGAGCATACAGAGAAGATGCAGAAAAAAACAGCTCGAGACAGCAGTAGGCAGTTGCAGGCTACAAGCATGTCGATAGCGATTATGCACCATTATACAGTGATGAAATTAGATGTGACATTATGTTGAATGAGGTGAATGTGGATGAGAAATGCTCAGATTTTAATAATTCACAATTATCTACAACTTACTGACTACTGAGTCAATGAGTCACTCTGGCTCAGGCATGGGTGATTTCAAGAGAGAATCTGGGAAGTCCTAGTCTAGTTAGCATTCCCTGTGCTAACATATTTAAACACTATGGAACAAGGGGGATGTTCAGGTCAGCTAGAACGATGAGTCAGGTGAAATATACTCAAAGATGAGTGCAGAAGGGATACCCTGAGGCTCAACAGGTGAGTGGACTGTGCTGGTGGGAGAGCAGGGTCTACAGACAGTTCATGTTGGGTTTATTGAGCTGAATACTTCTGCCCATTTTTCTGCTTCAGGCTCATTAAGGGCCTGGATGTCACAGGAAGAGTGATTATCTGGCATTGTCCTTCATCTCTATGCGCCAGTCACCTGCCCGCACTTCCAGCTCTTTTCCCAATGTATGCTAGGGTCTTTGCCATTACCGTGCATTGGTGCATTTCCAAATGCATGGGCTTTGGGGTGGAAGGTGTGTGGGAGTCACGGAGAGCTTCCACATATCCCATCCTCCATTTAAATAATGCCTGTAATCACCTAATCTTTGTGCAACATTTGGGACATGTGAAAGCAATGGAAGAAGTAAATACCAAGGCTTCTATTTGAAGCAGCTTCTTGACTCTGTGCTTGGTGTAAAGGAAGAGCAGCAAATGCACTGGGAGTTTAGATTGAGTGTCGATAAATCTGTCACACGTGTGCCCAGATCTCTAAGTCCACATTTCTCGTTCACTCATTCTTTTAAATTTTGTTAATCTGCTGGTTTAGAAGCTATTACTTCATTGGCGCATAAACCTCACGTTTCTGTTCTTCTCTTATTTATTATATTTCCTGACAGTGTAGAGGATGACTATTCAACTCATTGAGTCTATGCCAGCTTTCAGAACAACCCCATCTCTTCCACTCCCTACTTATTTCCCATATCCTATTCCCTTGACAACTTACTCAATTCTGCTCTCACCCACTTGCACTAAAGGCAATTTACAGTGTCCAAGTAACCTATCGGCACATCCTTAGGACACGGAAAGAATCCAGAGCACTCGGAGGAACCCCACAGGAGGTGCATGCAAACTCCGCACAACCCTAACTCAAAATACTGCCCAGAATGCTGGAGGTGTGAGGAAGCAGCTTTATCCATCACTGTCCTGCAGCTTGCTGGGCAGAAAGAACTGCAATCTACAAATTAGTCAACATGAATGAGGCAAGGGTGGTGAAAACAGACAAAACAAAAGCCTTTGTTTTTGCCAAGTGGTTGCAGGAATGGAAGCGATCATTTTGTGAAACTGTTCTTGCAGCTGCCATTTTGTGAACTGATTCTTGCGCCGAGATAACTTAATCAGATCAAGTGAACATGAACAAAATGCGTTTTCTGATGAAGCCATTTTCAGATGAGAAGCTCTTTATAATGTAAAATTCAAGATGCAGAAGGAACATCCTGTGATCTGGTTGTCTGGGTGCAGTGTCTGGCTCGCCTGGTTAGACTGGTTTGAACCAGTCTAAGTTGGACAGAACAAAATAAACCACCTGAGGCACAAGGCTGAAGAACATAGCTATACAGCAATACTGTTTGTAGCCCTGGACCATTAATCCAATGAGAAGCTGATGCAGGTCAGTCAGATGACCTTGAGCCATCATAGATTGAGCTGATAAGAAAAGTATAAGAAGGAGGTTGGGAGCACAGGCAGCGATAACTCTCTGGAGATCAGCTATTGTGGATGTGGAGGGCTCCATGTTGGATATGTGGAGATCACATAGGCACCACAAGGAAGGTCTGGCCACTGTAGACTCCCTTTTCCTGGGTATTACCTTTTCTCTTCTTTGACTGTTCATGGAGGGTCAGGGAAACCAGTTCTTTTTAAGCTTCTGACCTTCTGACAAAGCCAATATGGAGAATGTGTTAATATCTATGATTTGCACAATGTGGTTTCAAGCTTCAGTTGTGGTCCTTAGTTTGGCTTCCTGTGCAGATCCAAAAGACAAGTCTTCATAGTTCCCAGTGAAGGTCCCAAAGGATTGTTCACAGCCATGCTGGACTACACAGTAACATAGCTAGTGAACAAAATGGACAGGAGTAAATGAGAGAGAGAGAGAGAGTATGGCAGCTGGAAGGGAAGAGACATAAGGATGGCATTTATTGATGTGCTCCCACTTGTGCCGTGGGAATGGACAGGTCTTGGATGGCAAGGTGTTTTGGGAATATTGAAGCTACTTTTTTATTGATGGTCATACATCAGGAAAGGAACCGCAGGCAAGGCATTGGAGAGTTGCCAATGACATTCACGTTCTTGGATAGTGACGATGTCGCAAGCGATGTTTAAAAAAAGACCTCACTGCTAATGCATAGAAGCCTAAGCAGGATCAGCATCCTCTGGATGCAATGCCATGGTAACTGGGAAAATTTGGTAGCTGTGATATTAGTGAGATTCCTATGGCCACTTAACAATGATTTTTCTTTGTTTATTCATTAACTAAAAATATGTCCCAGCAGCAATCAGGCAAAAGATCAATTTGAGCACATATGTTACTAATGACACAGAATGTTCAAAAAATGTTTAATGCAATTTGAAATGAATCATCTATTTGTTTTAATCTTCATACTTAAAAAGCATTTATTATATTAAAGGAACAAATAAAGTGAGGGACATGAGTGGGAAGCGACCTTTCTAGCCTAATAAGTCAGCAAGCTAAAAGCTATTAGTGTTTGTCAGCTCGAGAGATTGTATTCAATTGTGGGAGGAACATGCTGTTTAACTCTGTGAAGTGAAATGGATCACAGCCAAATTGAACCAGAAATAGAACCTCAATAACAAATTACTAATGAATTCCATAATAGTCTGCTTTTCTAAGATGTGTATCCTCAGGAAGCCAGTTTGCTGATCTATTATGAAGATGCATCAGAGGGCACAACTTGAGAGAGTCTATTCACTATTCTGAGGTATTCCATTGGTTATTTTGATTCTCCTGATGCTGCCTGGCTTCAGTATTGCCCCAATACATTTGCTCTTAAACTCTCATTCATGTCTTTGTTTCATCCATTATTGACTATTCCACGCTCTGTTGGTCACAAAGTCATTGAGTCATAAACGTACAGCATGAAAACAGGCCATTCGGCCTACTGAGTCCACAATAATCCTCAAATGCACATTTACATAAATCCTGCGTGAATTCTATTTTCTCCTCATTGAAACCTATCAACTGGTGAAAGGCCTCGATAGAGTGGATGTGGAGAAGATGCTTCCTGTAGTGGGGGAGTCTAAGACCAGAGGGCACAGCCTCAGAATAGAGGGACGTCCTTTCAGAGCGGGAATGAGGAGGAATTTCTTTAGCCAGAGAGTGGTGAATCTGTGGAATTTGTTGCCACAAGCAGCTGTGGAAGCCAAGTCTTTATGTATATTTAAGGCGGAATTTGATAGATTCTTGATTGGTCAGGACATGAAGGGATAGAGGGAGAAGGCAGGAGACTGGATCTGAGGAGGAAATGGATCAGCCACAATGAAATGATGGAGCAGACTCGATGGGCCAAGTGGCCTAATTCTGCTCTGCTCCTATATCTTATAGTCTTGCTCCTTGTCTCTACACGTTAGGGGCAATTTGCAGTGGCCAATTAATTTATCACTCTGAATGTGGGATGAAACCAGAAGTCACAGGCAAAATGTACAAACTCTAACACAGAGAGCACCCGAGGTCAGGGTTGAACCCAGTTCACTGGAGTTGTGGGACTGCAGCTTCACCAGCTGCACCTCTGCATTGCCCTGTATGAACGACTGAGCACGCTCAAAACTATGGCATCTCCTGCCAGCTCTTTCAATGGTGATCTGGCAGTCTCCTGGCTTTGCGATCTGCCTGGCATTTATCTCACCGGTAATAATGTCAAGTCTTGTTCATTGAATGGACAATAATCAAATTATAGGCCGGTAGTAGGTAAATTATTGGAAGGAGTACTAAGAAATAGGATCTACAAGTATTTGAATAGACAGGGAGAGTCAACATGGCTTTGGGCGTGGTAGGTCATGTTTAACAAACCTATTAGAGTTTTTCGAGGAGGTTACCAGGAAAGTGGATGAAGGGAAGGCAGTGGATATTGTCTACATGGACTTCAGTAAGGCCTTTGACAAGGTCCCGCATGGGAGGTTGGTTAGGAAAATTCAGTCGCTAGGTATACATGGAAAGGTAGTAAATTGGATTAGACGTTGGCTCAATGGAAGAAGCCAGAGAGTGGTTTTCAGAGTGGAGGCCTGTGACTAGTGGTGTGCCACAGGGATCAGTGCTGGGTCCATTGTTATTTGTCATCTATATCAATGATCTGGATGATAATGTGGTAAGTTGGATCAGCAAATTTGCTGATGATACAAAGATTGGAGGTGTAGTGGACAGTGAGGAAGGTTTTCAAAGCTTGTAGAGAGATTTGGACCTGCTGGAAAAATGGGCTGAAAAATGGCAGATGGAGTTTAATACAGACAAGTGTGAGGTATTTCACTTTGGAAGGACAAACCAAGGTAGAACATACAAGATAAATGGTAGGGCACTGAGGAGTGCAGTAGAACAGAGGGATCTGGGAATACAGATACAAAAATCCCTAAAAGTGGCATCACAGGTAGATAGGGTCATAAAGAGAGCTTTTGGTACATTGGCCTTTAAAAATCAAAGTATTGAATATAAGGGTTGGAATGTTATGGTGAGATTGTATAAGGCATTAGTGAGGCCGAATCTGGAGTATTGTGTTCAGTTTTGGTCACCAAATTACAGGAAGGATATTAATAAGGTTGAAAGAGTGCAGAGAAGGTTTACAAGGATGTTGCCGGGACTTGAGAAACTCAGTTATACAGAAAAAGGTTGAATATGTTTGGACTTTATTCCCTGGAGCGTAGAAGAATGAGGGGAGATTTGATAGAGGTATATAAAATTATGATGGGTATAGATAGAGTGAATGCAAGCAGGCGTTTTCCACTGATGCAGGGGGAGAAAAAAACCAGAGGATATGGGTTAAGGGTGAAGGGGGAAAAGTTTAAAGTGTACATGGGGGGGGGGGCTTCTTCACACAGAGAGTGGTGGGAGTGTGGAATAAGCTGCCAGATGAAGTGGTAAATGCGGGCTTACTTTTAACATTTAAGAAAAACTTGGACAGGTACATGGATGAGAGGTGTATGGAGGGATATGGCCCATGTGCAGGTCAGTGGGACTAGGCAGAAAAATGGTTTGGCACAGCCAAGGAGGGCCAAAAGGCCTGTTTCTGTGCTGTATTGTTCTATGGTATTATGGAATCTGGGAGCTCTCTCTGTGCCCCATACAGGTTCTCTCTTGTTGTCAGGCAATCATGGAAAATGTGACTTTCAGGGCTGATACCTTTTCCTGAAAGACATGAAGCAAGTCAAAGGAAACTATTGAACTGAGTCTGGAACCTCAGGAAAACATTTTTCATGCACTGTTCTGTATATGACCAGTTATAATACAGTGTTATGGCCAATTTCATGATATTTTTCAGGATTTGATTGGGCGTTGGTGCTGCAGAAAAAACATAGGCTTAGCATACCAAATAAAGGCTTACCAGTTTAATACAAAGCCGAAGTAAACATTTCTCTCTCCGAGAGACAGTACACTGTTCAGGTCAAGACCAGGAGCAGTGCTGATATGCAGAGGGATCTCAGGGTCCAAGTTCATAGCTCCTTGGAAGTTGCTATGCAGGTTGCTAAGGTGGTTAAGAAGGCATATAGCATGCTTGGATACATAGAGTTCTGGCTGACCCACTGTAGGAAGAATGTCAAGTGTTTGGAGAGGTTGCAGAAGAGGTTTACCAGGATGTTGCCTGGATTAGAGGGCATGTGCTATAACGAGATGTTGGACAAACTTGGGTTGTTTTCTCTGAAGCACCAGAGGCTGAGGGGAGATCTGATAGAGTTTATAAAATTATGAGAGGCATAAATAGAGTAGACAGGAAGTATCTTTTACCCAGGGTTGAAGTACCTGTTATCAGGTCCGGATATGGCCCAAGTGCGGAGTGAGAGACACTGAAGCAGGTTGATAGTTCACAGACTTTAATGCAAACAGTGTTAAAGGGAAAAGAAAACAATAAACGGTAGGCCAAACAGGGCCGTTAACTAAAACACTCAAATGGAAAACAAAGCCTACACTGTGGCTGAAGAGAACATCTGAACATTAAACGAATACCGCTAGTCTTCAGAGTCAGTTGATTTGACAGTCCAATTTCTCAGGGAGGACTGAAAGCAAACAGGCAGCGAAGCGTTGCTGTGATCTAACCAAGTCTCGACAAGCACTACGACGACAAGTATGGAGTTAAATACTATCATGATTAAATAATAATTAGCTGACACCTGCAAATTCATGAGTGCAATTGCTGTATCTACTGCACTACTGAATTTGTGGTTGTGACAATACTAGAGGGCATTCATTTAAGGTGAGGGAGTAACTTTAAAGGAGATGTGAGGAGCAAGTTTTTTTTTGCAGAAAGAGTGATGTGTGCCTGGAATGTGCTGCCTGGGATGGTGACAGAGGCAGAAATATTAGAGGCTTTTAAGAGACGCTTAGATAGGCACATGAATGTCAAGAAAATGGAAGGATATGGACTTTGTGTAGACAGAAGGGATTAGTTAGGTTGGCCATTTGATTACTAATTTAACTGGATCAGCACAACATTTTGGGCTGAAGTGCCTGTTCCTGTGCTGTACTATTCTAAATTCTATGAGAGTCTTTGGAATTCTCTTCCTCATGTTTAACACAATTAGGTACACTCAGTGGTATCTGTTGTATCTATATTCAGTGGTATTAGGTACACCTGCTCATTAATGCAAACATCTAATCATCCAATCACATGCCAGCAACACAATGCATAAAAGCATGCAGACATGGTCAAGAGGTTCAGTTGTTGATCAGACCAAACATCAGAACGGAGAAGAAATGTGATCTAAGTGACTTTGACAGCAACAGACGGGGTGGTTTGGGTATCTCAGAAACTGCTGATCTCATGCACAACAGTCTCTGGAGTTTAGAGAGAACCGTGTGAAAAACAATGTCAGCCCTTGTACCTGTACACAATGTCATGGCAGGGGCACGAGGTGGCTTGTTAGCAGAAGCCTGTGGCTAAATTTCCAAATAGATATGTAAAGATTCAAAAGTGCCCATTTTTGAATTTTACTCGAGAAAAGTTTAATAATTTTGAATTGCATGCCACTGACAAACATTTAATGGAACTGAGTTTCAAGCTCTATCTGTTCTGTAAAGAGAATGAGATTGTAATGTTGCAGCATCTGTTGCATCCGCAAGTTCCTTACAGCTGGTGAGACCCATCTGTGCAGTCATGGCCCTGATTTTATATCTCAACTTATGGATGACACTCAAGTTAATTGCATTTAAATTAATTGGATTGAAATCAATACCAATAAAATTGGTTACATTATCTCTCAAAATCAACATGGTATAATGAGCAATTACAAAGAACATGATACATCACTGGCCCCAGGAACACTAATTACCATTCATGCATTGAGTCATGTGGAGCTGGTGGGAGGAGTTCTGCATCCCCTCCCTTGATATGCCTGCATTTCCTTCCACTTTGGCTGATGTTGCTCCCTCATGAAGCATAGACGCATTCTGCCTTTGTGGCAATGCAGTGCAAGGACCATCCTGGGGAACATTCTGAAATGGACATCAGCCAGGCTCCAAGTGGAAAACTCTCACCAGTTTCAAGTATTAAAGGCGCCTCCTCTTGATATCAACATCCATCACTCTGTATGCAGAGCCCCGACACTTTCCCATGGTTGGCAACATTTAAAACTCTTCCACCCACATACCTCTCAGTAGCTCTTCAGTAAAATCATTTCTCGGTGCAAACCAACATTTGTGTAACATTGAATTTACTACAAAGAGCATGGATAGCATTACTTAATAAGGTAAAGCCTGTACTTGTGCACAGCATGATGGTTATAAAATAAAATTTGACATTGAACCTAGCAAGGAAATATTTAGTCATGAGTTTATTGGAAATGATTTATTATTATCACATGCACTGAAATACAGTGAAAAGCCTTTCTTGCATACTGTGCATTCAGATCAAACCATTACACAGTGCATTGAGCTAGAATAAGCTAGAGAAGTTTGGACAGGTACATGGATGGTAGGGGTATGGAGGGCTATGGTCCCGGTTCAGGTTGATGAGAGTAAGTTGTCTAAGTGGCTTTGGCAAGAACAAGATGGGCTGCAGGACCTGTTTCTGTGCTGTACTTTTCTATCACTCTAATTGGGGGCACCATGGTAGCAGCGTCAATTCCGGCATCCTCTGTAAGAAGTTTGTACGTCCCTCACCGTGAGTGCACGGATTTCCCTCGGTGCTCCAGTTTCCTCCCACAGTCCAAAGACTTACCAGTTAGTAGATTAATTGGTCATTGTAAATTGTCCTGCGACTAGGCCAGGGTTGCTGGGCGGTGTGGCTTATTGGACCGGAAGGGCCTGTTCTGTGCTGTATCTCTAAAATAAAATTTTTAAAAATGCAGAATAAAATGTAAAACCTACTAATAATAGTGCAATGCAGATAAACAATAAATTTCAAGATCATAACAAGGTACATTGTGAGGTCAGCAGTCCATCTTATTGTACAAGAAATATAGGCAGAGGAAGGAAAGCAGGCAAGTAGTCAGGGAGACCCCAGAGCATCTCTTCCCCAAACACTTATCTGTGTTGCAAAATGATGGAGGTGAATTTACATCTGAGGAGTCCAACAATAAGACCATAAGACATAGGAGCAACATTAGGCCATTTGACCCATCGAGTCCGGTCTGCCATTTTATCATGGCTGATCCATTTCCCACTTAACCCCATTCTCCTACCTTCTCCCCGTAACCCTTCACTCCCGGACTAATCTAGAACCTATCAGCCTCCGCCTTAAAAGCCCAGTGACTTGGCCTCCACAGCCTTCTGTAGGCAACAAATTCCACAGATTTACCATCCTCTGGCTAGAGAAATTCCTCCTCTTCTAAATGAATCTCCCTTTATTCTGAGGCTGTGTTCTCTGATCTTAGACTCTCCCACTAAATAAAACATCCTCTTCACATACACTGTATGTAGGTCTTTCAACATTTGATAGGTTTCAATGAGATTCCCTCCTCATTCTTCTAAATTCCAGCGAGTACAGGCACAGAGCCCTCAATTGCTGCCCATATGATAACCTTTTCATTCCTGGAATCATTCTTGCAAACCTTCTCTGAACCCTCTTTTGGTATCAGCACATCCTTTATTAAACAAGGGACCCATATCACAGCAGTCAGAGTGAGTCAGTTGCACAAGAGGTTCTGCTGGCAAACGTGGTAGGAGACTTGATAGTGATAGCAATAAAGATGGATTTCTCTAGCTGCAGGTGGGAATATCTCCTGATTTCCCAAATAGTTAAAAGTCTTTTGTTCCCTGTCTTCAAATACTCAGTGACTGAGTCTACACTGGTGAATGTCAATGAATTTCTTTCATCTTTCTCATTAATTCTACTGTTCTAATTTGCATAACAACATTAATGTCATTGAGTTAAACAGCAGATAACCAGGCCCCTCAGTTCATTCAGACTGTGAAGTGCAAAAAATATTTTTCCCATTTTATTCTCTCCACGTTCCCCTTAACTCTCCCCAAATGCCACCACTGAGGGATAATTTACAGCATCCATTTAACCTGGCAACTCATATGTCTTTAGAATATTGGAGGAATCTGGAATACCTGGAGAAAACCCAGAGACACAGGGAGAACCTACAAAATCTCCATTTATTTGCCTTTATCCTGTTATCCATTCCTGGGATATTTTCTACATTTTTGCATGCAAATTGATGCAAAATATTTATTTTGTCTTATTTCCTTTTTTATAATTTCTCTTGTCTCAGTCTCTACCAGTCCTAACCTTTCCCTTACTATGCAATATACAAAACTCTTAGAATCCTTGTATTCTAAAATTTCTTATTTCTAATCAAAGCTGTGGTCCTCTGTTGCAGAATGCTTGCTGGTTTAACAAGCTGATAATTATAACAATCTTCCAGTTTCATTTCAGGTTGACTCTCCCTTGATTTCTTTTAATTTGTGCTTTTATGGATGGAGCTTGGAGCACAGCTAGCTGGGGAAATATTTGTGCATGTTTTCCCATTGTTGCCTTAAAATAATTGGCTCAAGACCTTGTCCCTGAAGAAAGATTGGAATTAGACATTTCCACAGCCAAATCCTGAAATTCTAATGAGTAAAAGATAATTGTTCATGAACATCACAAGACATATCAACAGATTCAATCTCTCCTCTGTGTGAATTAATAACATGGAAAGGTTGCTCTGTGAGGAGTCTTGTCAGAGTCCTGAGTCCTGGCTGTACTCGCTTGGTACAGACATTCATTACAATGCTGCCAAGAGCAGCTTTACAAAGCATTGTTCCTCTTGGCCTCACCTCCAACCAGACTCATCAATCTGCAACAATTAGATTCTCAACTTGATCCTTTTAAAGTGGCACAAAATCAGTAACTGGGCTGTTAGGGGATTTCTGCAGGCACTAACTAGAGAGGGCATTGATTTTTACAAAATGATTAGTATAGGAGTAGGTCTGACATAACAGTGGTAGGATTCAGTGATAAAAAGAAGCATCATTGCACTGCGTCCAAGCCTGGGAAATGGTGGCGAGACAAGTACAGAGCTAGCCTTGAGTGATGTAGGCTAGTTTGTATGAACAGATGCTGTGTTAAATGCAATGGTGCCGAGATTGTGCAAGCTGCAATTCTGGTAGGCAATCTCCTGAAACCCACTTCCTGACATCCTAGTGGAGCTATACTATCTTCAGGCGTTTATAGAGACATGGCATACACATATCTAAAGAGGCAGGGGTTATTTTGCCTCTCTTTTGCTTGCTGAGATTTTAAGCAGATGGAATTAAAAACATTGTTAAATTGCTGAAAAACAGGTAAACCACATGGATCTCCAGTGTTTGAATGGTCAGGCGCAATGGGCCTCGGCAAGGACAGGTGGAGGCTAAGGATGCTCAGTCGTTTGTTATCATTTGTTTTGATTGAGGAACTTGGGTTTGAGAAGTTTTAGATTTAGATTTAGATTATGAGGACACTCAGTCCTCGTTTATTGTCATTTAGAAATGCATGCATGCATTAAGAAATGATACAATGTTCCTCCAGAGTGATATCACAAAAAACAGGACAAACCAAAGACTAACACTGACAAGACCACATAATTATAACATATAGTTACAGCAGTGCAAAGCAATACTGTAATTTGATAAAGAGCAGACTATGGGCATGGTAAAAACAGTCTCAAAGTTCCGATTGACTCCCGATAGTCCCGACAGCAGGCGGCAGAAGGGAGAAACTCTCCCTACCATAAACCTCCAGGCACCGACAACTGCCAATGCGTTGGAAGCACCTGACCACAGCCAACTCTGAGTCTGTCCAAAAACTTCGAGCCTCTGACTAGCACTCTGACACCGAGCACCGAGCACCATCTCTGCCGAGCGCTTCGATTCCGCCCCGGCTGCCGAGCAACAAGCAAAGCCGAGGACTCGGGGCCTTCCCCTCCGGAGATTCTGGATCACACAGTAGCAGCAGCAGTGAGAAAGGCATTTCAGAAGTTTCTCCAGATGTTCCTCCGTTCTCTCACGCCTGTCTCCATCAAATCAGGATTGTTCACGGCACCCTACTTGACAGATTACAGATATTCATCACTGGAGTGGCCGCTGCAAGCTGCGTTACGCCGCCATCTTCTCCATGGGGTTGCAGCCAAAGGTATAACACGCTCGGGGACAAGAGGCTGAGTAAGTGATCGAGGTTAGTGTGAAACTCAAAGGTTCCAGAGAGAAGGCAGAGGTAAGTTTTTTCCTTATTCCTTAATTCAGTGTAGGCACGATGGTTACAGCAGTGGAATGCGCCTCCTGTGAGATGTGGGATTTCGATGTAGCTAACAGTTTCCCTGATAACTCCATCTGCAGGAAGTGCTCCCAACTTCTGACTGACAAGGTTAAGGAACTGGAGCTGGGGCTGGATGTACTCAGGACCATCCGGGAGGCTGAAATACTCATAGATGAAACTTTCACTGAGGTGGTCACACCCAGAGCACAGACTTCAGATAGTAGATGGGTGACCACTAGGAGAGTTGAGTGGAGTGAACAGTCAGTGCAGGGTTTCCCTGTGATCATTTCCCTCAGTAACAAGTATATCCCTTTGGATATTGCTGAGGAGAGAAAGAGTGACCTATCAGGGCACAGCAGCAGCAGCCAGGCCAGTGGCACTGTGGCCAGCTCTGAGCCTCAGCAAGGAAGGGTTAAGACAGCCAGAGCGACAGTGGTAGGAGACTCAATAGTTATGGGGAAGGACAGGAGATTCTGTAACTGCAAAAGAGGTGCCAGGCTGATGCGTTGCCTCCCAGGTGCTAGTATCCAGGATGTCTGACAGTGGCTGCAGAAGATTCTCAACGGGGAAGGTGAACAGCCAGAGAATGCCAGTGCATATTGGCACCAATGACGTAGGTAGAAAGGAGGAGGAAGTCCTGTGCAGTGAGTATAGGGAGTTCGGAAAGAGGATGAGAAACAGGACCTCTGAGGTTGTAAGTAATCTCTGGATTACTCTCATGCCACATGCTAATCAGGCAAAGAATAGGATGATAGTACAGATGAATGAGTGGCTGAGGAACTGGTGCAGGGGCAGGTTTTCAGATTCGTACATCATTGGAATCTCTTCTGGGGCAGGGAGACCCGTACAAGGAGGACAGATTGCACCCAAACTGGAGGGAAACCTGTATCCTGACCCGGAGGTTCGCCAGTGCTACTCAGGAGCTGGAGGGAACCTACATCCTGACCCGGAGGTTCGCCAGTGCTACTCAGGAGCCGGAGGGAACCTACATCCTGACCTGGAGGTTCGCCAGTACTACTCAGGAGGGTTTAAACTAGTTTGGCAGGGAGATGGGAATCAGAGCACCAGATCAGAAAGTGGAGGGCTGGAGAGGAAGGTAGATGCCAGGGCCAGTAAAAATAGGCAGGAGCAAAGTAATAGATACAACAGGATGGAAAGTTTGAGGTGTGTGTGTTTTAATGTTAAGGGTATTAGAGGCAAAGGTGATGAACTTAGAGCATGGATCAGTACATGGAATTATGATGTTGTGGCCATTAGAGACTTGGTTGAGAGGACGAGGTAAAAGAGTTGGGAGGAGGAGAGTTACACTACTAATGAGGGACAATATCACAGCTGCACTCCAAGGGGACATAATGGGGAGCTCATCCATTGAGTCTATATGGGTTGAACTCAAAAATAGGAATGTCTCTCATTCCTCCCCCCTCCCTCCACCCAATAGCCACCAGGACATTGAGGAACAGATATGCAGACAGATTAAGGAAAGGTGTAAAAACAATAGGGTTGCTGTCATGGGAGACTTCAATTACCTTAATAAAAACTGGGACCTTCGAAGTGCAAGAGGTTTAGATGGGGCAGAGTTTTAGGTGCATGCAGGAGTGTTTTTTTAAATCAATATGTGGATGTCCAACAAGAAGAGGGGCTGTACTGTACCTGGTGTTGTGTAATGAGCCTGGCCAGGTGACCAACCTTTCAGTGGGAGAACAGTGACCACAACTCCTTAGGTTTTCAAGATCACTCAAGATAAGGATAAGTATGGACCTAGCAGGAGAGTATTCAAGTGGAGCAGGGCAAATTACAAGAGCATTGGGCAGGAACTGTGCCGGCTTGCGGTGTAGTGGCATCAGCACTGGACTTCGAAGCAGGTGGTCCCAAGTTTGAATCTGCCCTTACCTTGCACGCTTTCCATCCGTGATGGGCTGGGCATCAAGCTAGCAACATGGCCTCATAAAAAATAGTCAAATGTTACAGAAACGACAAAAATGCCACCAAAGTGCCACAAGGCACGAAAAGGAACAACAATTCAACAGGAGCGAGGGAGAGTTAACTTGAAGCAGCTGTTTTTGGGCAAGTACATCTGACATGGGGAGGGTGTTTAAAGACCAACTACTATACAGTGTACAGGACAGGGATGTTCCAGTCAGAAGGAAGGACAAAGATGGCAAGGGAAGAGTGCCGTGGATGCTGATAGAGGTGATGAATTTAGTCAAGAAAGAAAAGTATGTAAAGGATTACAAAGAAGCCAGAAAAGAGCTCAAGGAGGGCATTAGGAAAGTCAGGAGGGGCTATGAAAAGTCCTTGGGAAGTAGGACTAAAGAATCCTAAGGCATTCCATACATACATCAGGAACAAGACTAGTGAACTGGTGGGAATACTCAAGGATAAAGGCCAGTGCTGAGTGTATTAATATGCTAGAGCATTTCGAGCTAAAGGAAGAGGTACTGTTGGTTCTCTTAAAGAGCATTAAGGCAGATAAGTCCCATGGCCTGATGGGATATACCTCAGGTTATAGTGAGAGGCAAGTGTAGAGAGGCATGTGTTGTGGATAGCATAGAAGATTGCCAAAGAATACAGCGGAGTATAGATCAGTTGCAAATAAGAGCTGAGAAGTGGCAGATTGAGTTCAACCCGGAGAGATGTGAAGAGTTGCACATTTCATTGTTAAGGGCAAGACAGTGAACATTGTGGATGAGCAGAGAGATCTTGGGGTCCAAGTTCATAGCTCTCTGGTCTGGAAGTGGCTACACAGATTGATAGGGTGATTATGCAGGCATATGGCATGCTTGCCTTTATTTGTTAAGGCATTGAATTCAAAAGTCAGGAAGTTGTAGCTTTATAAAACTCTAGTTGGACCATATCTGGAGTATTGCGCACATTTCTGGTTGTCCCATTATAGGAAGGATGTTGAGACTTTGGAGAGAGTGCAGAGAGGCTTACCAGGATGTTGCTTGGATTAAGTGGTATTTGCTATAACAAGAGATTGGACAAACTTGGGTAGTTTTCTCTAGAGAGGCAGAGACTGAGGGGAGATCTGATATAAAGGTTTACAAGATTATGAGAGGCGCAGAGTAGACAGACAGTATCTTTCTTCCCAGGGTTGAAATGTCTAATACCAGAGGGCATGCATTTAAGGTGAGGGGGTAATTTCAGAGGAGATGTGAGGGGCACGTTTTTTTACACAGTGACTGGTGGGTGCCCGGAATACGCTGCCTGGGGTGGTGATAGAGGCAGATACATCAGGGATTTTTAAGAGATGTTTAGATAGGCACATGAATGTAAGGAAAATGGAAGAATATAAACATTGTGCAGGCATAATGTATTATTTAATTTGGCCATTTGATTACTAATTTATTTGGTTCAACACAAATAAATTAGACTGTTCCTGTGTACTGTTCCCTGTTCTATGTACTAATGAGGTTTGGTAAACTTGGACTGTTTCCTCTGCGGCAAGAGGCTGGGGTCATAGACGTCTATAAAACTATGCAAGGGTGCATAGTCAAGAGCCTCTTTCTCAGGGCGGAAATGTCAGATACTGGTGGCATAAGTTAAACGTGAGAAAGGGCTAGTTTTTTATTCTCCGGACACACTACCAGGGGAGGTGTTGGAAGTAGATATGACACTGTTTAAGAGACTAGCAGACAGACATGATCAAACAGGCAGGAAATAGATGACGATGTGCAGCAAATAGGATTAATTCAGATCAGAATCATGGTCAGCATAGACTGGTTGGGCAAAAACCCTGTGCTGTGTTGTCTTGTTCTGTGTTCCAGTAGACCCTGATGGGATGTCAGCAGTTTCTCCCGGCGCTCCTGTCTCCAACTCCTCCTTCCCCATCAGACAGAAACAGATGGCCCAGAGATCAGAGCTGTTTAGGTGTGCTAATGATGCAGTTAGCAGGTCAATAAATGATTCATTCCACCACCTGCTGCTGCTGCAACTTTCAGGGCTGTATGTGGCAAAGTGCTTTTCCGATGCATTCCTCATCTCTGCAGAGCATGCAGAGTAAATCAGACAGTTGTGGATGTGGGTCATTGGCCACTGAGAGAAGGGTCCCAGGTAGGGTCAGGGTATTGCTGCTGTGGAGTTAGAGAGGGTCCCTGAAACTGCAACTTGGAGGGACTGCACGGCACTGGGGATTGGCAGAGGGGCAAACAAAGGGCAGCTGATGGGTTTGAGTAAGCTGGGTGAGTGCTATAGCACTGGGGAGCTCTTGGGCCAGTGGTTGGGTTGGGTTCTGTGATTGGGTTGGGTTAGTAGGGCAGTTTAGGATGGCAGTAAGTATCAGTTTGGTCTGGGACCTTGTGTTAGACAGTGATTCCCAAAGGGAGCGGTAATTTGTCCTATGTGGGGGGGGGGGGAGTGGTGGTGTTAGGGGAACTCGAAGTCGTTGGGGGGCATTTAAGATTCTTGGTGGGGGGTTGGCAGTAAGCAGCACCCTCACTTGTGGCACGAGACCTGACCAACCGCTAGTGGAGGAGGCACTTCCAAAATAAAATATGTGGTACTGGATCACAGGAAGAACCATAGTTCTGCAGGCAGTGAGCACTCATCATCACAATCGGTAAGAAACTTGACCATCTCCTCCAACCTTACCAACCAAACAGACATTATTGGAGATGCATCAATTAGCAACCAGCATGCCCAACGGTTCCCTTTGACTTGCGGCATGGAATGAGTTCATGCAATTTAACAGTTGGTAGGTCAAGTACACCCTCTCAACTTTCTCGACAGGTCTAAGGAAAACAGGTTGTGCAATGATACAGCACTGGCTGGAACCAAACAGTGAAATAGAGCCAATCAGTGAACCTGCCGACCCCAACAATTCCTCTTAAAGTGTTCAAAGCGACTTCAGCTTCATGTGTGCGGTCAAGAACCGTCTTTGGGGATTATGAGACCTTATGTGTTTGGTCAATCACACTAAATGGAATAGAATAAAGGTAGCTGGCGATCACCAGCTCCATCCCGACTAACATTCAGATTCTAATCTGAATCCTTGTCAACATACTTTTCGCTGTTGTGATCGTCTTCATCTTCGCCTCCCCATTCCTTTGCATGCTGCTACAGATACTGTGTAAGCTAGGTTTAAAGAAAAAGAAAAATTTAAAGTAGAATCATTTTTCTAATGTTAGCATATGGTAGACATGTTTTCACACTAGTGGGGCGCTGGAAAGTATATTGTGCTTAAGAGGGGTGTTGGCAAGTATGAAGGTGCTTTAGATGGGTATTGGGCTAAAAAAGGTTGGGAAACACTGTTCGACAAAATGGGGATCTTGGAGCGCACAATTGAAAAGGTGCATGGGGAGCCTGAGGAATAGACAATGTGCGATACCTGACTCAGTTTTCTAATCCCAGACTTACAAATGTTGGCATGGACAGCTTCTGCATGAAAAGCTAAATCTTTTCATGAGCTGAGGATATTCTACAGAGTCAAAATTCCCGTTGTGGCTGCCAGATGCTGGATGCCAAAGCATTACGTTCAATCAGGACGTGTGTCCCGGACAGGTCCTCCGAAATGATAATGCCAAGGAATTTAAAGTTGCTGACCCTCTCCACCCCTGATTCCCCCAATGAGGACTGGATCTTGAACCCCTGGCTTCATCATCATGAAGTCAATAATCATCTCCTTGGTGTTGCTGACATTGAGTGAGAGGTTGTTGTTGTGACACCACTCAGCCAGATTTTCAATCTCCCTCCTATATGCCTTGTAGTGCACCTGTGCTGATGGAAATCATGGAGGAGATGTTGTGCAAGTGAGGAAATTGAGGATCCAATTGCAAAAGGAGGAATTGAGGCCAAGGTCTTGAAGTTTACTGCTTAGTTTAGAGAGGATGATAGTATTGAATGCTGAGCTGTAGTCAATAAAGAGCATTCTGATGTATGCAACTTTGTTATCCAGATGTTCTAGGGTTGAGTGCAGAGCCAATGAAATGGAATGTTGTGCCAGTAGGCAAGATGGAGCAGATCCAAGTCACTTCTCAGGCAGATGTTGATGTGTTTCATTATCAACCTCTCAAAACACTTCATCAGAGTTGACTTAAATGCTACTGGATGATAGTCATTGAGGCAGGGTACCATGCTCTTCTTAGGGAACACTGAAGCCTACTTGAAGCAGGTGAGTATCTCAGAGTGCCAAAGCGAGAGGTTAAAGATATCAGTTAACACTCCTGCCAGCAGGTCAGCAAAGGTCTTTAGTACTCAACAAGGTACCCCATCTGGGCTGGATACTTTCCGTGTGTTCACCCCCCTAAAGGGTGCTCTCACGTTGGCCTCTGAGAGTGAAATCACAGGGTCATCAGGGTCTGTGTGAGTTTGTGATGATTCCTCCATGTTTTGAAAGCAAGCACAGAAGGCATTGAGCTCATCCGGGAGCAAAACCTTGCTGTCACATGTATAAGAGATGATAGCACTCAAGCCCTGCCATGGCTGTCGAGCATCCTTCAGTAATTGTTTGGTCTGGAATTGCCACTTTGCGCATGAGATAGTTTTCTGAAGATCATATCTGGACATCTTGTGCCTTACTTAGTCACCAGACCTGAAGGCATCTGATCTGGCCCTCAGCAGATTGCAGATCTCATAGTTCATCCAGGGCTTCCGGTTGGGGAAGACATAGAATGACTTTGTGGGGACACACTCATCTACAACTATTTTTATAAAGTACATTACAGCCATAGTGTATTCATTCAGATCCTCTGAGTCCTTGAACATGGCCTAGTCCAGCAACTCAAAGCTATCCCATAGCCACTCCTCTGCCTCCCACGACCGCCTCTTTGTTTTCCTTACCTCCGAAGCCTTGCTCTTTAGCTTCTGCATGTATACAAGTAGGAAAAGGGCAGCCAAGTGATCAGATTTCCAAAACTGTGGTCTAGGCATGGAACATTAAGCATCCCTAATTGTAGTGTAGCAGTGTTTGAGTGTGTTGGAACCCCTGGTTGCTGCAGGTTATTTGCTGATGATAATTGGGCAGAAATTTCTTCAAACAAACTGATTGAAGTCCCCAGCTATGATTTGAAATGCATTAGGGTGGGTTGTTTCTTGTTTGGTGATGGCAGCATTCAATATTTCGAGTGCCTGATTAGCATCAGCTTTTGGCAGTATTTTAACTGTGGGTCAGGATCACGAAGAGCTCTCATGCTAAGTAGAATGGTCAGCACTTAATTGTTAGATGCTCCAGACTGGGGGAACAAAAATGCAACAAAACTGCCAAGCACTTTAAAGAGTGTTACGTACCCCATAACTGGGTTGCCAAACCAGCAAAAATGGATCACTCAGTTGGAGTCTGGATTACTAGAACTAAGGAAGTTTTATTAAAGAAACAAGCAACACAGTACTCTAATCAAAAGGATAATGAATGCAACAGTTCAGCAATGATAAACATACATGTACACAGAATTCAGATAACAGGATCAATCAAGCTCTGTCGTTGTCTAGGGGTAAATGACCAGTTTCAAAGTAACGCAAAGTTCAGTTCAGTTCGCAGTAATCGTTGCCGTGGGAGATGGACAGTGCGGGGGAAGGAGAGAGAGAGCAAAAACGAATGAATATTCAGGGCTTCCACACACAGACCTTCGCAGTCAGCTTTCGGGCGAGTCCTTTGTGATGTCATCTGAGGTCACCGACCGTGACCCCTCCGTTTCCAGATACGATTGTTTCCCTGCGGTGAACCTAGCACCCAGGCAAGGGTGGACACACCCCAGGCTCCCGCCGATCGTGCCTTTCCACCCTGAGCGTCTATGGCCTGGTCCCGCAACCGGCCTTCCAAAACTTCCCACCGACTTGTGAGAGACTCACTGCTTCCAGGGTCTCGTTACCTCGGGGTGTCGTGTGTCTTGCCTTAGCGAACCTGTCCCTTTTTATCTCCCTGTTGGGGTATCGCCTGTCCATCACTTCAAACAGTTCAGGGTTCAAAGGGGGAGCCGATCTTGACAGCTCTCTCCTTCTGTTACTCTCTCTCCCGTCCCTTCATTACACATCTCCAAATGCTGCTCCATGGTTTTCCCTATCTCTCTCTCTCCTGAAGACAGGTGGCAGACCAACTGCTGATCACACAGGACAGCTAACATCTTAATCTATGTGTATTCTTGTCACAAGAGTTTATCATGAAACAGAGGTCCCACCTTTTGCCTTCTCCAGATCAACAGTCCTATCCATTCTGTGTATCAAGAAGCCTTTGGGTCTTACCAACATATCCAGCATGTCCTGAGTAAGCCATGTTTCCATGAAACACAGAACACAGCAATTCTTAATTTCCCCCTGATACAGCAATCTTGCCCTTGGGTCCTCAACCTTGTTATCCAGTGACTGTACATTTGCTAACAAGATGTGGGGGTGAGGAATTTTCATTGCTTGGCATTTCAGTCTGGCTTGGAGTCCTCCCCTCCTCCCTCTTTTCCGGCCATGGCGATGTATCTTCATCCACTCAAATGTGCCCTATCTGCATGTTTGGGTGCTAAGTTCCCCAAATCTTCAGAAGATCGTGAAATTGCTAGTTCATTAAGACAATTCAAAAGTATGTTGCTTAAAGGGAAATTACAGGCTGCAGACTGCAGTGAGGGTAATTCAGGAGAGATATATTTAGAAGTTTTGTAAGCAGGCTGAAACATGTCTCCATGATTCACTGGCGTTGTCTTGAAACAGATTTTCTTTGCAAATGATTTTTCACTGAAAGTGAATCACTCTGTACACAGAATCATAATCCTAACTAATTCAGTTTCTTAGCATCTCTCTGGTAATACAAAGATACAAAATTCATTTACTATTAAAGTATGTATGCAGTATACAATCCTGAAATTTGTCTTCCCACAGACAGCTATGAAACAAAGAAACACCATGGAACCTGTTCAAAGAAAACATCAAACACCCAACATGCAAATAAAAGAACAATTTGTGCAAATGGCAAAAAAACGACCAAATAACCACAGAATATCCAACATCAAACCACAGAGTTATTGAAACATTCTAGAAATGTTGAATTCAATTTCATGCTGTGTCATTCATAATGTGACTAAATCTATAATGCAAGCTTGTCATCATTTCCAACATTATTTGGTAGAATCCTGAGGAGACTTGACAGGGTGGATTTGGAGATGCTTCCTCCTGTGGGAGAATCTAGAATCAGGTGTCACTGTTTTAAAATAAAAGGTCACCTGTTATAAGATGGTGATGAAGTATTTCTTTTTCTTCTCAGGGCGCAATGAGTCTTGGTAACTCTTGTCCTTAAAAGAATTAGAAAGTGTAAATTTAAGGTCAATCTTGACTGAAACAAAACAACTTTCATGGTGAGCAATTAGTCTGTGTGCCTAGTGTTATGTTTTGTAAATCCAAAAACTAATTGAAAAAGAAACACGGGAGAGCTGGGGAAAACTTGTGTACATTTTTTAAGTTTATGATCATTATCCCCCAGTACTCGCTGTTTATGAACCCATGAATTTCATCTGTTTTCTACATTTTGTTTTAACTCGACTGCCTCTGTCCCCTTGTGAACAAAAAAATACGTGCTGCACTTCAACGGTAGGTAGTCGTCTTGGGTTTATTTAAAACTTCCTCGTCATCACTGTTATGTAACTCTAAAACTTAAAACTAATCGAAAGAAAAACATGGGATCCCAGGAGAATGTGTCTTAGTTTTTTCTTTTGATTAAGTTTTTGGAGTTACAAAACAAAACACCATAGAAAGTAATGTGGAGGCTAATAGAATTACAACTACAAGCTTTGGGCAAGTGTGAGGAGATTTCTATTGATGGAAGATTTCACATGAGGCATCAAGCCCAGTCAAACGTGTTGACCATAAACCATGATATCTTAAAAGGATTTTTATGATTTACTCTTGGAGAAAGTGTCTGTGTGACATTTCCATTTTTAATCACTAACTTCCTTATGCCTGTTCACAGCGTGACTACAAGACTGAGAATGTTTGGTTCAGCTGGAGGAGTCTTATTTCTGAACCATAATGTTCAACATTGACTTTAGGACCCAGGCAAATGATCTGGACTTTCACGTCAGTCCAGTACTGAAAGAACCATAACAACTTTCTAAATTGCCCTAATATTTCATCTGCCTTATTGTTCTTTAGTGAGGACAATCTACTTTTCTGCTCTATAACTCCAGTCTCACACTGAGTGTTAGGTTTTGCTTTATTTATTTAGGCCCTTTTGGCCCTTCGAGCCATGTTGCCCAGCAGCCCCCAATTCAACACTAGCCTAATCACGGGATAATTTACCATGACCAATTAACCTGCCAACTGGTACGTCTTTGGACTGTGGGAGGAAACCAAAGCATCTGGAGAAAACTCACTCATTCCGGGGGAGGACTACGGACTCCTTACAGATGACATTGGAATCGAACTCTGAACTCCGATGCCCCGAGCTGTAATAGCATCATCCATGGTGAAACATGTCATTCCAATATAAAAGGAGAAATTCAAGTAGATTATATGAGGGAAAATGATAGAGAAAATAAGCAAAAATAAATTGATTGGATTAAAGGTCATTGACCTGAAGCATTAATTTAGTCTGCTGAGCGTTTGGAACTGAGTACATGGGCTTCCTGGGGATGCTTTGATTTCCTCTAATATTGAAAAGTGATATGTTAAATGGCCGTTGTAATTGTAGGTGGTGGCAAAAATGAACCAATAGAGGGTCAATGGGCATGTGAAAGAGCAAGTTGCATGAGGAAAATGCAACGTTTGCTCTGCTCTTTGCTGCACTGAGACCGAGGCAGAGACTGCCGGCTGCGGGCTGCGGGCTGCTCCGGGCTTCATGCCTGTGGGTTCGGCGATGTTCACTCTGCTAGGTGCTGCACCGAGGCAGAGGCTGCGGGCTGCGGGCCTGCACTGGCTGCTCCAGTGTCTGAGGACTCCCATTCTAAATGCTATTTGTTTACTTTTATTGTTTGCACAGTTTGCTCTTGTTTCCATCTCTGCACATTTGGGTGTTTGTTGATTTTTTTTGATGGGTTCTTTTGGGTTTCTTGTTTTGTAGCTACCTGTAAGGAGACGAATCTCAAGGTTGTATAACATATACATACTTTGATAATAAATGTACTTTGAAATAAGGAGAAGGGTGATGGGACTGAATGGATGCTCTGCTAGGAAGAAGAATTGCTCTTTATATTGTTTTGTTATTCTCACATGTACCAAGATTCAGCAAAAAGATTTTGTTTGATTCAAGTGGATCATGCCATACTTTAAGTACATTGAGAAGGTAAAAGAAAGACAGGATGTAGAATGCAGTGTTGCAGCTATCGAGAAAGTGTGGTGCAGGTACACAGATAAAGTCTGTCTGCACTACACATAAAGTTGGGTGCCACAGTAGTGCAGTGGTCATTCTAACTTGTCCTGTGATTAGGTAGGGTTAAATAGTTGGGTTGCTGGGTGACGTGGCTCGTTGGGCCAGAAGGGCCTGGTCTATACTGTATCTCTAAATAAAATAAAGTGCAAGGGCCACGACAAGGTAGACTGGAGATCAAGGGTTCAAGAGCTCATCTTTCAGCATATGAGAGGTCTGTTTGAGAATCTGCTAGTGCTGTAGAATTGACAAGATCGGTGATGGCACAAGTGCAGAGGGAGAGATGCAGTCTCAGGAAGCCTATTTTGCCCAGTTTAAATTGGGATTTTACAGAACAAAGGAAAACAATAAACGGGAGCCCAACAGGGCGACTTACTAAAAACTTGTACCGTCACCGCAGCTCAAAACAGTAACCTCAAACTAAATTCATACCACTCTTTCAGTGTCTACCTAAAGCACTAGTGTGCTTTCCCAAACGTAGGCAAAGGCAAGCAGGGAGTGTTGTCATCGCTGTGCTTTTGTCAAGACTTGACAAGACTGAAATGCAAGGAAGGGAGTTAAATACAACCACCAAGAAGCCCTGATTGGCTTTAACTTACATTCTCATGAGTGTGATTGCTGACCCCTTCCATGGCAGAATCCGTGGCTGTGACAGGGCCCTCTCCCTAGGCACAGTTCCCGAGGCACCAGAGACCTGTGCCTGCTGGAAGTCCTGGATGAGAGAATTGTCCAGGATGTCAAGAGCCAGAACCCCAGAACATTCTTGAGGACTATACCCCTCCCAATCCATGACAGACTGGACCCTGTTCTGCACCCGGTGAGATGTCAGGATGTGCCGCATAGACTAGACCAGGGGTCCATCCAACAAAGGGGGAGTGGGGGGAGGAGCTGGATGAGAGAAAGGGGGGGCCATACTTGAGCTGGGAAACATGGAACACTGGGTAATTTTTCATTCATGATTAAATTTTCTGATGCATAAATTCTAAAAGAGAGGCAAGCATGTATATTGGACCACTGGAAAATGATGCTGGAGAGTTAGTAATGGGGAACTAGGAAATGGCAGATGAACTGAGTCTTCACTGTGGAAGACACTAGTAGTATGGTGGAAGTTCCAGGTGTCAGGAGTCATGAAGTGTGTGAAGTTTACATAACTAGAGAGAAGTTTCTTAGGAAACTGAAAGGTCTGAAGGTAGATAAGTCACCTGGACCAGCTGGTGTACACCCCAGGGTTCTGAAAGAGGTGGCTGAAGAGATTGTGGAGGCATTAAAAATGATCTTTCAAGAATCACTGGATTCTGGAATCATTCTGGAAGACTGGAAAATTGCAAATGCCAGTCCACTCTTCAGGAAGGGAGAGAGGCAGAAGAAAGGAAATTATAGGCCAGTTAGTCTGATCTAAATTGTTGGGAAGATGTTGGAGTCGATTATTAAAGATGATGTGTCAGATATCTGGAGGCGCATGATAATGTAGGTTGTAGTCAGCATAGTTTCTTCAAAGGAAAATCTTGCCTGACAAATCTGTTGAAATTCTTTGAAGAAATAACAAACAGGATAGACAAAGGAGAATCTGTTGATGTTGTGCACTTGGATTTTCAGAAGGTCTTTGACAAGGTGCCACACATGAGGCTGCTTAACAAGCTATGAGCCCATGGTATTACAGGAACGATTCTAACATTGGTAAAGCAGTGGCTGATTGGCAGGAGGCAGAGTAGAAATAAAGGGAGACTTTTCTGGTAGGCTGCTGGTGACTGCTGGGACAGATTCTTTTTATGTTATTTGTCAATGATTTGGATAATGGAATTAATGACTCGGTTGCAAAGTTTGTATACGATATGAAGATGAGTGGAGGGACAGGTAGAAATAGGGAGGCTTCGGAAGGATTAGACAGATTAGGAGAACGGACAAAGAAATGGCAGGTGAACACAGTTTTGGGAAGTATATGGTCATACAGTTTGGCAGAAGAAATGAAAAGTTTGATTATTTTCTAAATGGAGACAAAATCTGAGGTGCAAAGGTATTTGGGAGTTCTTGTGCAGGATTCCTTAAAGGTTAATTTGCAGGTTGAGTCTGTGGTGAGGAAAGCAAATGCAATGTTAGCATTCATATCAAGAGGACTAGAATATTAAAGCAAGGATGTAATGCTGAGACTTTATAAAGCACTGGTGAGGCCTCACTTGGAGTACTGTGAGCAGTTTTGGGCCTCTTCTCTTAGAAAGGATGTGCTCAAAGGGGGTTCACAAAATGATTCCAGGATTAAACAGCTTGTCGTATGAAGAGCGTTTGATGGTTCTGAACCTGTATTCATTAGAATTCAGAAGAATGAGGTTTGACCTAATTGAAACCTATCCAATGGTGAGAGGCCTTGATAGAGTGGATGTGGAGAGGATGTTTTTTATGGTGGGAGTGTCTAACACTAGAGGACGCAGCCTCAGAATAGAGGGGCGTCCTTTTAGAACGGACATGAGGAGGAATTTCATTAGCTAGAGGGTGGTGAATCTATGAAATTCTTTGCCATAGGCAGCTGCGGAGGCCAAGTCTTTATGTGCATTTAAGGCAGAGTTTGATAGATTCTTGATTGGTCAGGACATGAAGAGATATAGGGAGAAGGCAGGAGATTGGGGCTGAGAGGAAAAATTGATCAGCTATGATGAAATAGTGGAGCAGACTTGATAGGCCAGATGGCCTAATTCTGCTCTTATATCTTATGGTCTTATGATCTTATGATGGAAGATCCAATCTATATGAGATTTTGTTGACTACCTTCTCCATTATGAATGGTCCCATGTAGCATGGGGCCAACTTGCAGCTCTCAACTCTCAATGGAAGATCTCTAGACATCAGCTAGACTTTCTTCCCTGGCTTGAGAGGCGTCGCCTGTCGGTCAAGTTGATCAGCTTGCTGGACGTTTTGTTTCTGGGTACGCAATAGTGAAGCCTAGCCCATTTTCACATGCACTTGTAGCGTTGGACCAACTGTTCAGCAGCAGGGATTCCCACATCAATCTCTTGGTTAGGTTATTGTGGACAATCTCTACCCAAACCAGTTGGAAACTCCAGGTTGTGGAAGAGATAAGGCAGTGCAGGGTTGTCTCCAGCTCCTGATTCACTTTCTCAGTCTGGCCATTAGATTGGGTGTGGAAAGCTGATGACAGTATGACTTTGGCTCCCACAAGAGAACAGAAGGCCTTCCAAAAATGGGATATGAATGTGAATGGAACATATCTTGAGGGAAGAAGAGTCAACAAGTTAGAGCTAGGAAAGAAAGATAAAAATAAATTTTTTAAGCTTTAAAGAGATGAAGGAGTGATGGGGACAGATGCTGTGTAACACAGTTTTACATCGCTCCAGCTGTTTCCCAATTAGTCCATTCAACTAAAAACTTTTTTTTAATCTATCAAGAGGAAGAGCAGCAAGAAAATAGAAACATTATCTGACAGCAGACATCGTGGGGAGCTTTAAGAGCTGAAGAACATGGTTTTCTCAAGAAAATATGCAAATAAAAAAGATAATGTTTTGAAGATTATTTATTTAGAAAGGGTGTTAAAGACCACTCTTGTAATCAGTAAATAATCAAATGAATCAAACCCTGATTTTCTAAAGCAGTGTAGCTTAAAATTAAACTGTGGGAAAAAAAAAACACCTCACTAATTACATTCAGTCTGCAGTGGTTGCAAGTTGCAAGCCGGCAGAATTCAGGCTGTTCCAGTTAATCAGGCCACCATGGTCTATGCTTGAAGATCAGATTTGAATGACTTCCCCTTTCCTTTAACAGTAGGAGAAGCAGATGGCTTCAATTAGCTGGAAACATATTAAAGCATTGCCAAGCTTATTAAATCAGAGGTGGAAACAGGCTTTCAGTCCAAAAATATACTTCATTTCTATTGGTATATGGCAATTTCCAGAAACAAAATATTGTAGATGTTAGAAATTTGAAACATGAACAGAAAACAATGGACATACTGAGGCCAGGAGGTATCAGTGGAGAGGCTGATTTAATATTTCATCAGAAATGTAACATTAACTCTTCCCCTCTTCACAGTTAATTCCAGTTCTCTTTAAGACTGTTTCTAACTGTTTACCATTGTGAGATGTGGGTAACATGTTTCTATTGGTGCAGTTTTCTACATTTGAATGAGAATGTGTTCATTGTTGGGCCTGTAGAATTTTAAAGCTGATGTTGTGATTTCAGCTCAGTAACAATGTAAAAGGCAGGGATCCCCATCACCTGATCATGGCATCTTCTCGCAGCTACCATTGGGCATGAGGTATAGAACAACAACAGGTATATCACTTTGGATACTGTTAGGGTGGGGGGAATGACCTAACAGAGGAAAGTCCCAGTGGTCAGGTCTCTGGCTCTGAGTCTGCCTCTGTGACTCAGAAGGGAAGGGGGAAGGAGAAGCACACTGTCTGATAGGAGTTTCGCTAGTTGAGGGAATGGACAGGAGGTTCCGTGGGCGAGAATGAGAATCCCGGATGGTACGTCACTTCCCGGGTGCCAGGGTTTGGGATATCTCAGATTGAGTCCTCAGCATTCTTAAGTAGGTCATGGTCCATGTAGGTACCAGTGACATGGGAAGGACGAGCGATGAGGTTCTGCATATGGATTTCAGGGAGTTAGGAGCCAAGTTAAAGGGCAGGACCTCCATTGTTGTGATCTCAGGATTACTACCTGTGCCACGTTCTAGTGAGGCCAGAACTAGGAAGATTATGTGGCTAAGGAGTTGATGTAGGAGGGAGGGTGCAAAAAATTTGGATCATTGGGCTCTCTTCCAGGGAAGGTGGGACCAGTACAGAAGGGACGGTTTGCACCTGAACTGGAGGGGGACTAATATCCTAGCGGTAAGATTTTTTAATGCTGCACAGTGGAGTTTAAACAAGAGTTGCAGGGGGGTGGGAACCAGAATGCCAGAACAGTTAATGGAGAGGTTGTGGAGACAGATGTTGTTAAGATGTCAGACAAAGTCAGGAATCAAAGGGTTGAGTATGGTGCGAATAGTGTCCTGAGTGGCATATACGTGTTACAATGCAAGAAGTATTGTAGGAAAGGCAGACGATAGTGCTGAAGATGGGGTAGCTGGTTTACAAACAGAAGCAATGTGTAGTGAAGAGAGGGGGTTGACAGGGCAAAATTGCAGTCAACTGGATGAATTGCATTGTAAAAGGTGGACAAAATTAAAAAGGACAAATTCAGGACTGAAGGTGTTATTGGGCCACTGGAAAACGATGCTGGAGGAATAGTAGTGGGGCATAACGAAATAGCGGATGAACTGAATAAGTATTTTGCATCTGTCTTCACTGTGGAAGTCACTAGCAGTATCGTGGAAGTTCCAGTTGTTATGGATCATGAAGTGTGTGAAGTTACTATAACTAGAGAGAAGGATCTTGGGAAACTGGAAGGTCTGAAGGTAGATAAGTCACCTTGACCAGATGGTGTGCACCCCAGGGTTCTGAAAAAGGTAGCTGAAGAGATTGTGGAGGCATTAGTAGCGATCTTTCAAGAATCACTAGATTCTGGAATGGTTCCAGAAGACATGGAAATTTCAAATGTCCCTCCACCCTTCAAGAAGGGAGAGAGGCAGAAGAAAGAAAACTTGGGAAGATGTTGGAGTCCATTATAAAGGATGAGGTCTCTGGGTATTTGGAGTCACATGATAAAATAGGCCATCATCAACATGGTTTCCTCAAGGGAAAACCTTGCCTGACAAATCTTTTGGAATTCTTTGAAGAAATAACAAGCAGGATAGACAAAGGAGAATCTGTTGATGTTGTGTACTTGGATTTTCAGAAGGCCTTTGACAAGGTGCCACACATGAGGCTGCTTAACAAGCTACAAGCCCATGGTATTACAGGAAAGATTCTAACATGGATAAAGCAGTGGCTGATTGGCAGGAGGCAAAGAATGGGAATAAAAGGAGCCTTTTCTTGTTGGCTAGCTTTGAATAGTGGTGTTCCACAGAGGTCTATGCTGGGACTAATTTTTTTTTCATTATATGTCAATGATTTGGATGATGGAATTGATGGCTTTGTTGCAAAGTTTGCAGATGTTATAAAGATAGGTGGAGGGGCAGGTAGTTTTGAGGAAGTAGAGAGGTTACAGAAGGACTTGGACAGATTAGGAGAATGGACAAAGAAATGGCAGATAGAATACAGTGTTGGGAAGTATATGGTCATGTACTTTGGTAGAAGAAATGAAAGGGTTAATTCTTTTCTAATTGGAGAGAAAATACAAAAAAACTGAGGCACAAAGGGACTTGGGAGTCCCTGTGCAGGATTTCCTAAGGTTAATTTGCAGGTTGAGTCTGTGGTGAGGAAAGCAAATGTGATGTTAGCATTCATATCAAGAGGACCAGAATGTAAAAGCAAGAATGTAATGCTGAGACTTTATAAAGCACTGGTGAGGTCTCACTTGGAATATTGTGAGCAGGTTTTGGCCCCTTAACTTAGAAAGGATGTGCTGAAACTGGATAGGGTTCAAAAAAGATTCACGAAAATGATTCCAGGATTGAATGGCTTGTCATATGAAGAGCATTTGATGGCTCTAGGTCTGTATTCCCTGGAATTCAGTGAGGTGTGACCTCATTGAAACCTATTGAATGGTGAAAGTCTTTGATACAGTGGATGTGGAGAGGACATTTCCTATAGTAGGAGAGTCTAAGACCACACAGCCTCAGAGTGGAGGGGTGTCCTTTTAGAACAGAGATAAGGAGGAATTTCTTTAGCCAGAATGGTGAATCTGTGGAACCTTTTTCCACAGGCAGCTGTGGAGGCCAACTCTTTTTGAATATTTAAGGCAGTGGTTGATAGATTCTTGATTGGTCAGGGCATGAAGGGATATTGGGAGAAGGCAGGAGATTGTGGCTGAGAGAGAAAATTGAATCAGCCATGGTGCAACGGCAGTGCAGACTTGATGGACCAAATGGCCTAATTCTGCTCTTATAACTTACGGTCTTAAATGGATAGAAATATATTTTCTAAGGAATTACTTCATTAGTTGATTGGTCAGCCAGTGAAGTTTAGGTTTGATAAGTAGACAGTAGACTGATTGTGTCATGAAATGCAATGGATCCAAATTGGCTTTTGTGTGTTGAAATGGACTCTAATTAGAAATACTGGGGCACGGTCAAATGTGGAAGTCCTAAACCCATGACCAGATTGGAAATAGACTGAAGATTCTATGAAATCTCCATTTTATTGAGATTTTACCAATTTATACAGTGGGGATCTTGTGCCAAGATGGACTTTCTGGGGTCTTTTGAATTCATTCTTATATTATTGGCTATTCATTAATTTTCTCACAGAGCTAAAATGTATAGCCTAAATTGTGTGTTTTATTGTGATATTCTAGATATTTAACATAGAAGATATTGGAAAGGTTTAACTGAAAAAGCTAACGGACGTTGCATTGGTGTATCTATTAGGCCCACTGCTTCACAACTCAAGTGAGCTGAGATAGATCCTGACCCCTGTGCTATCGATGTGCATCTTTCCCTGTGACCATATGGGCTTTCTCAAGGTGTTCCAGTTTCCTCCCACATCAAAAAGACGAGTGGATGGTAAGTGTGTGAACGACTGGTAGAATTTGCGTGGGGTGGGGGCTGAAATTTGGGGGAAATAAAATGGGATTATTATCAATGGGTGGTTGAAATGTTCAAGTATCCAAGTACATTTTATAATCAAAGTATAGATACTTTATACAACCCTGAGATGTGTCTTCTTGCAGGCAGCCACAACACAAAGAACCCCAATAGAACCCATTAAAAGCAAAAGACCGTCCAGCACCCAATGTACAGAGAAAATAAAAACAAATTGTGCAAGCAAACAGCGTTCAGAACTGAAATTGGCAATGCTGGTCATCAGTGCAGCTGAATCAGAAGTACAGCCTCAGTACAGCACAGTATTGAGCAAACCCCGCAGAGCAGCAAGCCAAGTGTTGATGGTCAGCACAGACTCGATGGGCTGAAGGGCCTGCTTCTATGCTGTATGATTCCATCTATTGACAATGTCTATTAAAGGCAGATAGACTAGATTGTGAAACTGACTGTGTCAAGGATTCGTAATCTCATCATAGGCAGCCTTAGCTAGTTTGCTAAACTACTTATCATCTCTTTCCAACACGTCAACAAATATTCACACTAATCATGATGAAAATGGTTCTAGGTGTGTTACTATGCCGCGACAGAGGCAGAGAAAATACTGCTGGAGGCAGTACACCTGACAGGTGTTGATTTTCTTGAAAATATTCCATGTGAAGGTGTCAGAGGCGCTGTCTCTCTCTTCATCACTCATTATTAATACAAATAACAAGACATCTGCCATTAGCTTTTTGAACAAAGGACTGCAGGACATTATCCAAAGTCCTGGAGGTAAGTAAGGATTCTGCACTGAAGTTGTCCAGAAAGAAACGTGTGCCAAAAGTGAATCATTGCAGAGGAGAATTGCAGTGTGTACAGAGCAATGCTGCCAGAAGTACCGAATATATTAAAACTGGCTTACACTCACTGCACAATCAAGCACCAGTGTTAGACTGGAATTTGCAGTGAGGCATGAGACCAAAGTCTGTTAAATATTGAGTTTGAGTGTGAGTTTCTATAGAGAGAAGCAAGATGGTGAATCTAAAGGGTTGAGTCAACTGAAGCCTATCAGTGAGTGAGCTCACAAGAGTTAAAGAAACCAGGACGCTGGTGGGAAGGAGAATATATCAGAGCCTCTGATGTGGATTTTGAAAAGGCACCACCAGCTTCTCTTGAATCAATGCAAGTTATCTCAACCTGCTCTTTTCAGTTGGGTTCTGCACTTTTTTTTGTTGGGTTGAATAAGAGTGAAATGCAAATGTATCGGAAAAACATGAGTTGAGAAATGAGCAAAGAGAAGTGGGGCAAATGGGAAGTTGCACTGATCTGATTCTTCACTGTTCATGTGACAAGTAAGAGTAAGTTTCTTGATTTCAGCTTGTTCCATGCGACTTTGTGTTCAGGAAAGGTCAATCTTATAATGGTTTAAAAATATGTACAGGACCATCAGCATGGTGATCACCAAACAAAACAGCAGTATCTTTCCTGATTCTGCAGGTAGCTTGAAAATGGGCAGTTAGATGATTCACTACAGCTATGACAGCTCAGGGCATTGGAGTCTGGAGTTCAATTCCAGCAATGACCGCTCACCCTCAACTTGGTCAATCTTGGTCAGCTGGGCTGAAAGGCTTGTTTCCATGCTGTATGACACCATACTTCTGTGACATGTTAGGCCAGAAGGCCTGTTTCCATGTTGTACAACTCTATGATTCTAAAATGAAGGCATTTTCCTTAAATTTAGCTTGGGTCTTATTGGAACAGCACAGAAGGATGTAAATAGCAAGGTCAGAGTGGGATGGAGAATAAAAGACTCTGTATAACAGACAGCCAATCAGCATTTGGTTTTGCTGTTGTAGAGAGTACCATATTGTGTTACATGGGACTGGAGGAAGTCCAAGTGAATTGCTGCTTCAAATAAGAGACTGCTTAGGTCACTGCATGGGAAAGTTTGTGAGAAAAGGAGTGGTTGGTGAAGATGGAAGAATGGTCCAGGAGATTGCAAAGGAAATGGATTCTTCAGAATTCTGAAAATGGAGGGGAGGGGAAGATATGTCTGATGGTGGTATCTCATTGAAGGTGGGAGAAATTGCAAAGGATGATCCACTCAATGTGGAGTATGGTGGGGTAGAAAATGAAGATGGGGAGTCATATCCTTGCTGTGATCAGGAGAGAGCTGAGGTGCGCAAGATACATGAGGCATGATACAGGGCTCTGTCGACTACAGTAGAAGAGAAGTCATGGTCGAGGAAAAAGGGAAAATGTGCCAGAGGCACTCATGTGCAGCATGCATGGGATTACTTACCTGCACTTGAGAGAATGGTTGGAGAATGGCAGTGGGCAATGAGAGAGGAATGTGAATGACTGTGTTGCACTGGAGTGTCAGCCTAGATTGTTGTGTTTAGGTTTCCAGACCTGAACACATAAGGAATAACCGTGAGGTAAACCACTGAGTCTGGCAGGTAAAACATAAAAACTACTACTACTACTACTACTACTACATCGACTCAGGCCTAGGGGGCCGGTGTCGGGCACGATGACGGACTCTCCACTTCTCCCTCTCCCTCATCAGTGTGTTCAGTTCACCTACATTAGTAGCGCCGCTGTCTTCTAGCAGTGTGTTGACCATAGTCTTGGGAGGGCGCCCAGGGTTCATCCTCCCGTGCTTGGGCTCCCATATGATGACTAGGCTGGCTGGTAGCTCAGGGTGGCGTAAAACATAAAAAGAGCTACAGTATATAGAAACATAGAAACATAGAAAATAGGTGCAGGAGTAGGCCATTCGGCCCTTCAAGCCTGCACTGCCATTTATTATGATCATGGCTGATCCTCCAACTCAGAACCCCGCCCCAGCCTTCCCTCCATACCCCCTGATCCCCTGTAGCCACAAGGGCCATATCTAACTCCCTCTTAAACATAGCCAATGAACTGGCCTCAACAGTTTGCTGTGGCAGAGAATTCCACAGATTCACCACTCTCTGTGTGAAGAAGTTTTACCTAATCTCGGTCCTAAAAGGCTTCCCCTTTATCCTCAAACTGTGACCCCTCGTTCTAGACTTCCCCAACATCGGGAACAATCTTCCTGCATCTAGCCTGTCCAATCCCTTTAGGATCTTATACATTTCAATCAGCCTCACTATGGGGGAGTGCGATTACTGTTGCTATTTGGGGGGGTCATAGAGTGATAGAACCACAAAGTACATGGCACCAATCCGTTTGGCCCAACTGCTCCTTGCCAACTGGGAAATGAATCCATGTTGGCAAGCCCTTGGCACCTGCATCAGAATGGCAAGGTCTCCACTGTGTCCCAACAGGATTCCATAGGAATTTCAATTCTCAGAATCAGAATCGGAAGCATGCTCATTATCACTGACATATGATGTGAACTATGCTGTTTCATGGCAGCAGTGCAGTGCATGACATAAAAAAATTGCAATAAGTTGCAATAAATAAGTAGTGTAAAAGATGAATAGTGAAGTAGAGCTCATGGGTTCATGGACCATTCCGAAATCCAATGGCAGAGAAGACAGAGCTGATCCCAAAATGTTGAGTGTGGGTCTTCATGTCACAACCACAGACTCTGCTGTGAGGTCTACGCGCCCACGCAGCAGGGCTGCAGAATAGGTTCGGCAAACACACTTGTAAGTATGCAGATTCCAGCAAATTAGTGTTTCATTATAGTGGCACTTAACTCTCTTCTTTTCATTCTAGCCTTGTCAAGACTTGACCAAATGCACAGCAACATTTATGCTCCCTGCTTACCCTCATCCTTGTCTGGGAAAGAGGACTACCATTTCAATAGACACTGTAAAGGAGTGGTGTTATTGCTTCCAGCTACAGTAATGCCACTTAACTTTCAGCTTGAGTGCTTTACTTAATGGTCCTATTGGCCTAGTGTTTATTATTTTTCTTTTCCTTTAAACTCTGCAACAGTTCTCATTAAAGTCAGTGAACTGTTGACCCACTTCAGTGGCTCTCTCTCCCTCCCCTCTCCCTCTCTCCCTCTCCCCCCACACTCTCCCCTACCTCTTCCTCTCCTCTACCTTTCTCACTCTCTCTCTTCCCCCCCCCTCGCCCATCCTCTTCTCCCCCTCCCTCCTTCCTCTTTCCCCACAACTCCCGCCCCGCACTTGGGCTATATCCAAACTATTTGACACTTCAGACTCCATTCCCTCCTCTCTAACGGCAATAATGAGAAGAGGGCACGTGCAGGATGGTGATGTTCCTTAACATCAGGAAGTGGATGAACCAGGAGGTATGTTGTTTGCTGAAGGCCAGATCTGTGGCTTTCAAGTCTGGCAACCCAGGCCTGTACCAGAAAACCAGGTATGATCTGCAGAGGCCTTCTTCAAGGGCGAAGAGACAATTTCGAATAAGGTTGGAGGTGACATCAGATGTATGACAACTCTGGCAGGGTTTGCAAAACATTACTTCCTACAAAGCGAAACCCAATAGCATGAATGGCAGCGATGCTTCATTACCAGATGAACTCAACACCTTCTCTGCTCACTTTGAAAGATCCCTGCTGCACTTGATGACCCTGTGATCTCTGTCACAGAGGTCGATGTTAGCCTGTCTTTAAAGAGATTGAACCCTCACAAGGCAGAAGGTCCCGATGGAATACCTGGTAAGTCTTTGAAAACCTGTGCCAACCAAATGGCGGGAGTATTCAAGGACATTTTCAACCACTCACTGCTATGGGTGGAAGTTCCCACTTGCTTCAAAAAGGCAACAATTATACCAGTGCCTAAGAAGAATAACGTGAACTGCCTTAATGACTATCGCCCGGTAGCACTCACATCGACAGTGATGAAATGCTTTGGGAGGTTGGTCATGACTAGACTGAACTCCTGCCTCAGCAAGGACCAAGACCCATTGCAATTTGCCTGTTGCCACAATAGGTCAACGGCGGATGCAATCTCGATGGTTCTTCACACGGCTTTAGACCACCTGGACAACACAAACACCTATGTCAGGATGCTGTTCATTGACTATAGCTCAGCATTTAATACTATCATTCCCACAATCCTATTGAGAAGTTGCAGAACCTGGGCCTCTGTACCTCTCTCTGCAATTGGATCCTCGACTTCCTAGCCGGAAGACCACAATCTGTGCGGATTAGCGATAACATATCCTCCTTGCTGACGACCATCACTGGCGCACCTCAGGGGTGTGTGCATAGCCCACTGCTCTACTCTTGATATACACATGACTGTGTGGCTAGGCATGTTTCAAATACCATCTATAAAATTGCTATTCATACAAGCATTGTTGGTAGAATCTCAAATGGTGATGAAAGGGCGTACAGGAGTGAGATATGCCAACTAGTGGAGTGGTGTCACAGCAACAACCTGACACTCAATGTCAGTCAGACAAAAGAGTTGATTGTTGACTTCAGGAAGGGTAAGACGAAGGAACTCATATCAATCCTCATAGAGGGATCAGAAGTGGAGAGAGTGAGCAGCTTCAAGTTCCTGGATGTCAAGATCGCTGACAACCTAACCTGCTTCCATCATACTGATGCTGTGCCGATATTATAACCTACTCCAAGATTAATCTAATGTTTCCCTCCCACAAAGCCTGCCATTTTTCTTTCATCCCTGTGTCTGTATAAGAGTCTTCTAAATGTTCCTCATGTATCTGCCTCTACCACCACCCCTAGCAGTGTATTTCACACACCCACAGCTTTCTGTGTAATAAAATCTACCTCTGACGTCTTCCCTATACTCTTCTCCAATCACCTTAAAATCATGCCCCCTTGTATTTGCCATTTTCACCCTGGGATAAAGGTGCTGGCTGTCCACTTAATCAATGCCTCTTATTTCCCAATTCTCTTTAACACCTCTGGCAGTTTACAATGACCAATTAACCTGTCAGAAGAAACTGAAGCACCCGAGGGAAATGCAGTACATACAGTCACTGGGGGAATGTGCAAACTCCACACACTTGTGGTCAGGATTGAGCCACTGTACCCGGCCGGCACTGTGGATCCACTAGTGTTGTCACTGAGCTACCCTACAAAGCTAAGACAGTTTAACAGCAGGCAATCGAACCATGGCATTAGATAATAAACCTAAATCTTCTAGCCACACCCCCCACCCACCAACTCTAAATCACTGCTCCTTATACCTGGTAGACAAGATATTTAATTGTGACAAAATATTTAGAATCCCACCTGTGAGGAAGATCTTGTAATTCACTAATTACTCTGTTACTGGTGAGTTACCAGGTCATTTTATTCACAAAAGCCAAGACTTAATGAGTCATTTTCCTGCAACCTTTACATTGTAGGAAATCAAATCATTCTTAAAAAACATGTTGAACAAATGCTTCAAGTGATGGTGTTTTTTTTGGATGAAATCTTAAATCGGAAAATGAGATTCAAACTTGGGGGTCATCCATCATCATTTCACAAATGAATAATTAAAACACTTTTTCTGAGAAAGCAATGAAAGCTCCAAGGATTCCTTTGTGCTGCATTTGTCATTGAGGCCTTCAGATCTTTGTGTTTTCGTTCAGCTCAGCTAACCACAGGAAGTCGTCAATCACTCCAGCATGGAAAGGCCATCAGAGAACTGTCTGTACCTAATGGTGGATGTGTAAAAAAACCTCTGTTCATGCAACAAATATCACTCTTGCTCCCCTTTATCTCAGAAGACTGAGTGAGCTAAAATGGATAGGTCCTAATAACAAATGTGGGCATCATATTCATTACACATTTAACCCCCGGGTCTGTTTTCAACATTGGCATCATGTTATATTCGGTGGCAGGGTGGAGATACGTCTCTACCAACGTAGATGTAAGACATTCCTTCCCTCCGCGAGCCTGCAGGTCGCCCTTGGACAAGGTGTAGCACCTGCTTAGCGTCCCCCCCCCGCCCCGCCCGATCAGGGTCATGCGAAGCCATGGGAGCAGGTGGTGGATGGTCATTTCAGTAGCTGGTGCATATCACAAATCCTGGTGATGTGACCACTGACTCCAGGCAGACAATCTGAAGAAAATTGATAATGGCTAAGGTTACCCATCTTGTAAAGACACTGTCCAGAAGAAGGCAATGGCAATGTAGAAAAAATTCGTGAAGTACAATCATGGAAAGACCACGATTGCTTACGTCATATGACATGACACATGATCATTGACCTTCGTCAATCGTGGGATTGAGTTAAGGAGCCGAGAGGTAATGTTGCAGATATATAGGACCCTGATCAGACCCCACTTGGAGTACTGTGCTCAGTTCTGGTCAGGAAGGATGTGGAAGCTATAGAAAGGGTGCAGAGGAGATTTACAAGGGTGTTGCCTGCATTGGGGAGCATGCCTTATGAGAATAGGTTGAGTGAACTCGGCCTTTTCTCCTTGGAGAGACGGAGGATGAGAGGCGACCTGATAGAGGTGTGTAAGATGATGAGAGGCATTGATCGTGTGGATAGTCACAGGTTTTTTCTCAGGGCTGAAATGGCTAGCACGAGAGGGCACAGTTTTAAGGTGCTTGGAAGTAGCTACAGAGGAGATGTCAGGGGCAAGTTTTTTACATAGAGTGGTGAGTGCGTGGAATGGGCTGCCGGCGACGTGTTTGGCACAGCTTTGAGGGCCGAAGGGCCTGTATTATGCTGTAGGCTTTCCATATTTCTATGGTGATGATCATATTATAGATCATAGAGTCATAGATCAATGAATACAGAACCTTTAGTCAACAAGACCATGCTCACCTTGGTGCCCATCTAGTAGTCCCAATTTCCTGTTTTCAGCCCATATCACTCTAAATGGCACAGTGGCAAAGTGGTTGGCACAATGCTTTACAGAACCAGTGGCCCGGGTTCAGTTCCCACCACAGCCTGTCAGGATTGTGTACATTCTCCCCGTGAATGCATGGGTTTCCTCCGGGTACAGCAGGTTCCTTTCACAGTCCAAAGACACACCAGTTGGTAGATTAATTGGTCATTGTGAGTTGTCCCTTGATTAGGCTAGGGTTAAATCAGGGGTTGCTGAGCAACATGGTTCAAAGGGCCACAAGGGCCTACTCTGCACTGTATCTCAGTAAATAAATAAATAAACCTAACCCCTTTTTGTACTTCTGAAATGGTATTATCGTCCCTGGCTCCAGTACTTCTTCTACCAACTCATTCCATATGTTCACCACACTCTATGTGAAAAAGTTGACCCTTTGGTCCCCTTTAAACCTTTCCCCTCTCTCTCTAAACCTATGTCTTCTGTTTTGGACTCCCCTACCCTGAGGAAAAAGTTGTTACCATCCACCCTGTCTCTAATTTTAAACTCTTCTATAAGGTCACCCTTCAAGTCAAGTCAATTTTTATTGTCATTTTGACCATAACTGCTGGTACAGTACACAGTAAAAATGAGACAATGTTTTTCAGGACCATGGTGCTACATGAAGCAATACAAAAATTACACTGAACTACGTAAAACAACACAAAACATACAGACCTACCCAGGACTGCATAAAGTGCACAAAACAGTGCAGGCATTACAATAAATAATAAACAAGACAATAGGCACAGTAGAGGGCAGTAGGTTGGTGTCAGTCCAGGCTCTGGGTATTGAGGAGTCTGATGGCTTGGGGGAAGAAACTGTTACATAGTCTGGTCGTGAGAGCCCGAATACTTCAGTGCCTTTTTCCAGATGGCAGCAGGGAGAAGAGTTTGTATGAGGGGTGTGTGGGGTCCTTCATAATTCTGTTTGCTTTACGGGTGCAGCATGTGGTGTAAATATCTGTAATGGTGGGAAGAGAGACCCCGATGATCTTCTTAGCTGACCTCACTATCCGCTGCAGGGTCTTGCGATCCGAGATGGTGCAATTTCTGAACCAGGCAGTGATGCAGCTGCTCAGGATGTTCTCAATACAACCTCTGTAGAATGTGGTGAGGATGGGGGGTAGGAGATGGACTTTCCTCAGCCTTCGCAGAAAGTAGAGACACTTGCTGGGCTTTCTTTGCTATGGAGCTGGTGTTGAGGGACCAGGTGAGATTCTCCACCAGGTGAACACCAAGAAATTTGGTGCTCTTAACGATCTCTACGGAGGAGTCGTCGATGTTCAGCAGAGAGTGGCCGTTTCGTGTCCTCCTGAAGTCAACAACCATCTCTTTTGTTTTGTTCACATTCAGAGACAGGTTGTTGGCTCTGCACCAGTCCGTTATCCGCTGCACCTCCTCTCTGTATGCTGACTCATTGTTCTTGCTGATGAGACCCACCACGGCCGTGTCGTCGGTGAACTTGATGATGTGGTTCGAGCTGTGTGTTGCAGCACAGTCGTGGGTCAGCAGAGTGAACAGCAGTGGACTGAGCACACAGCCCTGGGGGGCCCCCGTGCTCAGTGTGATGGTGTTGGAGATGCTACTTCCAATCCGGACTGACTGAGGTCTCCCAGTCAGGAAGTCTAGGATCCAGTTGCAGAGGGAGGTGTTCAGGCCCAGTCGGCTCAGCTTTCCAATCAGTTTCTGAGGAATGATTGTGTTGAATGCTGAACTGAAGTCTATGAACAGCATTCGAACGTACGTGTCTTTTTTGTCCAGGTGGGTGAGGGCCAGGTGGAGGGTGATGGCAATGGCATCGTCTGTTGAACAGTTGGGACAGTACGCCAACTGCAGGGAGTCCAGTGAGGAGGGCAGCAGGGTCTTGATGTACCTCATGACGAGCCTCTCTTTCATGATGATGGAAGTGAGAGCAACGGGACAGTAGTTGTTGAGGCAGGACACTGAAGACTTCTTCGGCACAGGGACGATGGTGGTGACCTTGAAGCACGTAGGAACGATGCCGCTGCTCAGGGAGATGTTGAAGATGTCAGTGAGAATCTCTGCTAGCTGGTCTGCACATCCTCTAAGCACTCTGCCAGGAATATTGTCTGGTCCAGCAGCCTTCCGTGGGTTGACCCTGCACAGGGTTCTCCTCACATTGGCCACGGTAAGACACAGCACCTGGTCATTGGGAGGAGGGGTGGTCTTCCTCGCCACAACATCATTTTCTGCCTCAAAGCGAGCGTAGAAGTTGTTCAATGCATCTGGGAGGGAGGTATCACCAGCACAGGCAGGTGGTGTTGTTTTGTAGTTGGTGATGTCCTGAATGCCCTTCCACATGCGCCTCGTGTTGCCGCTGTCCTGGAAGTGGCTGTGGATTCACTGGGCGTGTGCACGCTTTGCCTCTCTGATGGCCCGGGACAGTTTGGCCCTCGCTGTTGTTAGGGCTGCCTTGTCGCCTGCTCTGAAGGCGGAGTCACGGGTCCTCAGCAGCGCATGCACCTCTGCGATCATCCATGGCCTCTGGTTAGAGTGTGTCGTGATGGTCTCGGACACAGTGACGTCATTGATGCACTTGCTGATGTAGCCAGTCACTGGTACCGTCTACTCCTCTAAGTTGGCAGAGTTGGCATCGGTTGCAGCCTCCCTGAACATGTGCCAGGCAGTGTGCTCAAAGCAGTCTTGAAGAGCAGAGATGGCTCCTGCTGGCCAGGTTTTCACCTGCTACTGAGCTGGTCTGGAGCGCCTGACGAGCGGTCTGTATGCAGGGATTAGTATAACAGAGATATGGTCTGAGTAACCGAGGTGGGGGCGGGGCTCCGTCCGGTACGTGTCGGGGATGTTTGTGTAAACAAGGTCCAACGCGTTCTCCCCTCTCGTTGCAAAGTCCACGTTCTGATGGAATTTGGGGAGAACTGACTTAAGGTTCACGTGGTTAAAATCTCCAGTGACAATAAACAGTCTATCAGGGTGTGCGTTCTGCAGCTCGCTAATAGCCCCATACAGTTCACAGAGCGCCCCCTTAGCATTAGCGCCGGCGGGGAATGTAGACACCGACTATAAGGACAGTGGTGAATTCCTGTGGTAAATAAAATGGTCTGCATCTGACAGTCACAAACTCCACTAGAGATGAGCAGTATCTAGAAACTAACACAGAGTTCTTGCACCATTCCTATGTTAAGTAGTTAAGATCTGGCCCCGTCAACCTCTTCCTATCACTCCCCATAAGATGGAAGTTACCTGGTAACAAGAATAAACACACTGTTGATTGGCTGGATGTTGCTACAGGGGGCACCCGTTTAAACAGCACTGGTACAGTGTGGCCAGACCAGAACTGAGCAGATGTTCTGCCAATGATTCTGACGGAAGGTGGTGAAGTTCAGCACAGGGGAGGGGAAACTTCAATGTTCCTCGATGAAGGAGATGGAAAGTCAGAAGTCTTTCAGGACATAGTTAGGAGGAAGTGGGGATTGATTGTCAGTGTGAGGAAGGACAGGAGTCAAAGCACAACAAATCAGATGTAAAGAAATCCTGCAATCCAGCAATCTCACATAAATTGTCTAGGTTTGTCAGCATACCTTCAAGTGGCACGTCCTACCTACCTACTGCCTAGTGAGCAGCAGGCGTTGTTCCATAGATATATTCCTATGATTGTCTCCATCAGATGCAACTCCGAACTAACAGTTGTATACTCCACTGCACACCCAGTAGATCAGCAGCATACTTCTCAGATACAAACCTAGTGGAGAGGTGGGACCCAGCCATAGACAGCTGGAGGAGGCACAGTCCACCTGCCCGTGCTGACATCTATAGAGGACAGGGTGTTGCCTCGTGCTGGCTTACCTGTTATCAAGGCCATGCTCAGCAGTGGGGCTAAAAATGTAGAAGATGACAGTGCCCTCATTTCTAAACTTCCTTCAATGAAAACCAATTTCCCCCGGGATCAATAAATTATGACTATGACTATGACCATGTCTCACCCCTCTTCATGCTACGGTGCCTTCTAATGAGGGAGATGCTCCTCTAACCCTTCCCCATTCCTGCACTTCAACTCCATACTCTTCAGTCAATTGCAGTCTGATCGGGAGCTGGAAGAACAGACAGAAGATGATGAATTTGTTTTGCTTTGGCCACATGGAAGTTCATCATATTGATATCTCCAACTCAATGTAAAACCCAGTCATTAATCAAACCAGAGTCACTGTTTTTGTCTGTGGGGTGATGGTGATGAATCATAGACCTGATGAAATATTTTTCCTTAAAAGCTAAAGTATATTTTAGTGAATGATAAATTAGGGAGCTCAGAGGTGAATAATCTGCTGAAGTATTAACTCATTTAAACATTATTTTCCTCTCACTACTGACAATCTCCATCTGCAGTGTGTTCAATCTACAGTTTGTCTAACAACACTAGTAATGCTAATTTCCAGTAGGTTCAAAGTCCATAACCTTCAAGGGGTGCAGGAAATACTGGTGCCTCCAGGCGCTCTATGGGGACATATCTCCCCATAGCATAGTAAGTGCAAGTAGGCTCTTTCCACTTAGATTAGGAGAGGTAAATATGAGAGGACATGGCTTTACGGTGAAAGGGGAAAGGTTTAGGGGGAACATTAGGGGGGAACTTCTTCACTCAGAGAGTTGTAAGAGTGTGGAACGAGCTGCCCTCTGATGTGGTAAATGTGGGCTCACTCTCAAGTTTTAAGAATAAATTGGATAGGTGCATGGATGGGAGAGGTCTGGAGGGTTATGGACTGGGTATGGGTCAATAGGACTAGCGGAATAAAATTTTGGCACAGACTAGAAGGGCCGAATGGTCTGTTTTCTGTGCTGTAGTGTTCTATGGTTCTATTGAGTCAAAATTCTGGAATCCCTATACCTATCAGAGGAGTGGAATGACAACAGCTTCATTACATGGGCCACAGCTGTTCTGTAACCAATTTTTTAACAACCGAGGGTTGGCACAAATCTGCCCTTATTAATAATGGGCATCCCATGAACTGAGTATATAAATTACAAGTTTTGTACCTTCTGATGCGAAGCCCTGGCCCAGTGAAAAATTCCTTTCCTTCTGTCCCCCAACTGCAAGTACATTCAGGCTATTTTGAAAGCTCTAAATATTAGGTAATGTAAATTTAAGGCAAGCCTGTTTAAACCACACTGTGCAGCATTAATAAACCTTCCTGGTAGGATATTAGGCCCCTTCCAGTTCAGGTGTAAGCTGTCCCTTCAGTACAGGTCTCACCTTCCTTGGAAGAGAGTCCAGTGATCTAAAAATCTTATGCCTTCCCTCCTACACCAACTCCTTAGCCATGTATTAAACTGTGTAATCTTCCTAGTTCTGGCCTCACTCACATGTGGCACAGTTAGCAATCCTTAAATCACAACCTTGGTGGTCCTGCCCTTTAACTTAGCACCTAACTCCTTGAATTCTCTGTGTAGAACCTCATCACTTATTCTACTCATTCACTGGTACCTACATGGACCGTGACTTCTGGCCGTTCACCCTCCCACTGAAGAATGCTGAGGACTCAATCCAGGATATCGCAGATCCTGGCACCTAAGAGGCAACATACCATCTGGGAATCTCATTCTTGCCCACAGAACCTCCTGTCTGTTCCCCTAACTAATGAATCCCCTATCACACAGCGTGCCTCTTCTTCCCCCACCCCTTCTGAGTCACAGAGGCAGACTCAGTGCCAGAGACCCGACCACTGTGACTTTCCTCTATTAGACCATCACCCCCCCCGTCCAACAGTATCCAAAGTGATATACCTGTTGTTGAGGGGAATGGTCACAGGGGTACTCTGCACTGGCTCCTTAACCCCTTTCCCCTTCCTGACTGTCACCCAGTCTCCCGTGTCCTGCACCTAGGTTGTAACTACCTCTATATGTCTATCACCCCTTCAGCCTCCTGAATGATCTGGTGTTCATCCAGTTCCAGCTCCAACTCCTTAACGTGGTTTGTTCGAAGCTGCAGCTGGAAGCACTTCTCGCAGTTGTAGTCGTCAGGGACACTGGAGGTTTCACTGCCTTCCCACGTCCCACAAGAGGAGCATTCCACTATCCTGCCTGACGTCTCTGCTGTCCCAGCTGAGCAGATATAAAAAAGAGAAGGAAAAAACTTAAGCTTTTCTTCCCTTGCTTTCTCTGACGGAAGACTCATAGAGCTAAAACCTTAAGATCACTACTCTGACTATGTCCAGTCAGATGATGACTGCTGCAACGATGGTCACTGCGGTTGCACCTGCCTCATTTAATTTAAATTTACTGATCCATCCCAGACGCTGATTGGTCAAAGCTCTATTATGCTGCCACGACCAGCTCCTGCCTTTTGTCCTCGGGCAGTAGACCTGACTGAAGTCTCCTCCTCTCCAAACTTCTGATGTCTGGATTGGCTGCTGGTCAAAGCCCTGTTACGCTGCTGTTGTAATCTGCTCCTGCCTTTCACACTTGGACAGTGGACCTGATTGAAGTCCCCTCCTCTCAAAACCTCTGACGACCAGATTGACTGCTGGTCAAAACTCTATCACCTGTAGTGTATTTAATATTACAGTAATATTAGCGTAATATTGTAAATATATTGCTGGATTAAATATTATTTTTCATTTAAATAATTCATTACACATTATATGTAAAATACATGAATTGCATAAGTCATGACCCTGCCACATGATACTTGCACGTCTCATTGAAAGTAAAATGCAAAGTGCATGTGTTTATCTCCTGGCTTCTTGTTTTGCTTGCAATTAGCTGTAATATAGTGATGAGGAAGTTTTAAACAAACCCAAGGTAACTACCTACCTGTTGAAGTGCAGCAAGATATTCAAGTTAAAAAAAAAAAGTGCAACATGTTTATTTTCCTTTGGAGCAGTACATTTTCTTCACAAAAGGAAAGATGATAGAGTTACTTTATACTTTATTGTTGCCAAACAATTGATACTAGAATGTACAATCATCACAGCGATATTTGATATTTGATTCTGTGCTTCGCGCTCCCTGGAGTACAAATTGATAGTAAATATTAAAAATTTAAATTATAAATCATAAATAGAAAATAGAAAAGGGAAAGTAAGGTAGTGCAAAAAAACTGAGAGGCAGGTCCGGGTATTTGGAGGGTACGGCCCAGATCCGGGTCAGCATCCGTTCAGCAGTCTTATCACAGTTGGAAAGAAGCTGTTCCCAAATCTGGCCATACGAGTCTTCAAGCTCCTGAGTCTTCTCCCGGAGGGAAGAGGGACGAAAAGTGATTTGGCTGGATGGGTCATGTCCTTGATTATCCTGGCAGCACTGCTTTGACAGCGTGCGGTGTAAAGTGAGTCCAAGGACGGAAGACTGGTTTGTGTGATGTGCTGGGCTGTGTTCACGATCTTCTGCAGCTTCTTCCAGTCTTGGACAGGACAACTCCCATACCAGGTTGTGATGCACCCTAGAAGAATGCTTTCTACGGTGCATTTATAAAAATTAGTGAGGGTTTTAGGGGACAGGCCAAACTTCCTTAGCTTTCTCAGGAAGTAAAGGTGCTGGTGGGCCTTCTTGGCAGTGAACTCTGCTTGGTTGGACCAAGTCAGGTCATTTGTGATATTGACCCCGAGGAACTTAAAGCTTTTGACCTGTTCCACTTGTGCACCACCGATGTAAATGGGTGGTGCGCAAAAA